>NC_081783.1:1597262-1657262 GCF_963082965.1 Carassius carassius | reverse complement strand
ATGAACCAGTAGATGAGGTTGAAGGTCCCGAAGGCCAGAGGGAAGAGGATTCGGGCGTATTTGTCTATGGCACTGGTGCCTGCCAACATCATGTTGGGAGGAACGGCCGAGCCCTGAAGGAAGATGGGATAGCGATTCCTGGGCGCCTCGGACACAGAGTTCGCTCGTCTTCTGCGGCTAAAGCCACTGGTTTCAGACTGAGGCTGCGACACAAACAAACAGTGAAGAACACCAATCAATCCCACCTCATAGAAGAGATATACAACAGAGACTAAATTAAGGGAGACTAAAAAAATCCCTTCAATAAAAGTGTCGTCAAAAGAAAATGGAATGTTGACAATTGGAATGTAGTCATATAAAGCCATTTAAAGGGACAGTTCACCCAAAATGGAATATTCTGTCCTTGTTTAACCTGTAAGAGTTAATTTTCTTTTCTTCTACTGAAAACAAAATAAGATATTTTGAAGAACGCTGGTAGCCAATCAGTTGATGCATTTTTTCCATACTATGGAAGTGAATGGCTACCGTTAACTAATGTTCACCAGAACAGCATCTTTTGTGTCCAGCAGCTGAAAGTAAAGTATTGCTGCTTGTGAAGTTTCAAAACAATTTGAGAGTGAGTAAATGTTGACAGAATTTCCCTTTTGGAGTGAACTGTTCCTTTAAAGATGCTGATTGTGTCATAAGAGCCCACCAACAAGCTGTGGTCCTTCCTTTAATGTAAGTCTATGGGATTTTTTTCACAGGCTTTAGGTGAAAAATTAAAGTACATTCCTGTGAAAATGTATTTGCCCCCATTCTTCTGTTTTTGTTGCATACCAATAATAAACACATACAATTCTATGCATTTATTTATTTTTATTGAAGCAGGCCATTCAAAAAATGATCAGTTACATTTAGATAACTTGTCTATCATTTAAAAGCTATTTTGTTTTTGACTCAGATTGCCTTTGTTTTATTTTAGATTTTGTTTTCATTTCTGTATGACATAAGTATGAGATATACACAGAAACAGAAGAAATCGGGATGGGTATTTTTAATTGTGCATTTATGCAGATGCAGCGAGACTTATTTAGCATCACAATAATGTGACACAGTTCACTCGTGTTGTGCTTGTCGTATAACCAGGAGCTTAGTTAACCAGTGAGGTGTTAATGTAGTCACCGTCTCCGGCTCGTCGTCGCTGCTTTGGGCTGTGGACTCCAGAACGGAGGCCCTGGAGAGCCGGCGGTTTTCCCTGTTGGCCTCGAGCGTGGCAAAGTAGTTGACCGCGGCGAACTCCACGAGGGCCGAAGCCACGAAGGCAAAGCAGACGGCGATGAACCAGTCCATGGCGGTGGCGTAGGAGACTTTGGGCAGCGAGGAGCGTGCGCTGATGCTCAGAGTGGTCATGGTGAGCACAGTGGTGATTCCTGAAGGTCACAGGAGATTACGTGAAGACACACGTGTAGATTTACATCAGAAATTATCCTAGAAACACTGAGAACGAAAAAACTTTTCCCGGACATGAAAATATCCAAATTATATGTCATTAGTAACCCTTTGAAATAATCATTATTTTTTTGGAAAAGTGTGTGAAAAATTGTGTTTTATGTTTTATGGGATAATGTTGTGTAATGAAATAACATATTCCTTTTGATCACATTCTAGGGTTACTTTTATGCATTAAAAAACCTCATGCAACTTTGATAGGAAAACTGAAATTAAAAGTAAAAAAATTCACTAACAAAGCATTTGAAAATTGTTACTTTTTTTGTAAAATATAACCTCAAAATTGTATACTAATGCTTAGAGTATTACAACATCATTATTGTACATTTTTTGTAACATTCGAGCTTTTAATTGTCATTTTCACTAGCAACTGCAATTAGATTTATATTTTATACCTAAGTTCACTGTTTCCCATCAAGATGTTTCCTCATTCTGTGACCACACTCAACAAAACTTAATATACGTGAGTGCATATATTAATACTAGACACCCTAAAGATCATGTGTAGCAAAAATCGTCGTCATATCCTTTTGTTAAGACACTTTACTAGCCTTTAGTTTTGCAGCTTTGATGCAGTTAAGGTGCAAACAGGAAATTAGTTGCATGTGACAATTTGCACTAATCATGTGAAACTGCACATATTTAATTGAGACCCTTTATTTTTTAAAAGGTTATTTTTAAAAGAAAATAAATAAAAAAATGCTACATACGATCAAATAAAAATTCAAGTAACAGATTAATAACTGAGGCTGATATACTTTAAGTTCTTGTGTCATACTGTAAATGGAAGCTCAAAACAAATGCATTGCATTATGGGATGCAGTATTCTATGCAATCTACTCTGTTGTATACAATACATTTTGTGGTGTGTCCTCCAGTTATTGCATGCAATCAGAAAAACTGCATACTTTGCAAAGTGCACTATGTATAATGCAACAGCAACAGCAAGAGTAAGAATAGTATGCTTTTCCACAGAATAAATATGGACCATAGTCATAGATCATGTCATGAGTGATGACTGTGCTCTTTGATTTTTAATGTTCCTCTTTAATGTACAATTAAATGATATTAAAACTCAGATGCTTCAAACTTCCCAAACGAAACACTAAAACATACACTGAAGGTCAGGGGTCAGTATGTTTTTTTTTTACGAATTTAATACTTTAATTCAGCATGCACACAATAAATTAATCAAAAGTGAAAGTAAAGACATTTATAATGTAACAAAAGATTTCTATTTAAAATAAACGCTAATCTTTAAAAAAAAATGCATTACGGTTTCCACATAAATATTATGTTTTTAACTTTAATAATAGCAGTAAAGCAGTAAATCATCATATTAGAATGATTTCTGAAGATCATGTGACACTGAAGACTGGAGGAATGATGCTGAAATTTTACATTTTACTGTTTTTGTAATAATTTTTCACAGTTTCTGGTCAAATAAATTCAGCCTTGATCTACATGTTGTTTCAAAAATCCAAATCAAAGGACAGTGTAGATGTTTAATTTAATCTGAGCATCGTACCAGCTACCGTTCGAGCCGGGACAGACTCCTTGTTGATCCAAAATGCCACTTGTGACAGCACAACCACCATAATCAGCGGGATGTACGTCTGGATGAGATGGTAGCCGAGCTTCCTCTGAAGATAGAAGTGGACAACCTGGACAGAATACAGACCTAGACGGAGCCAAGACATTAGAGGAGGACACTGATGAAGATACATCCATATGATGCTCTGATCAAGCGCATTTGGCCGAACACAGAATATTGACTTCTGTCGTTAATTTCAAGAAAAGGCAAGCAAGCACAGATCTTTTGGGTTTGAGACTGGTCCATTTCCCACAGATCTGATTCGGCACCCTGCTTTTTACCTGCCTATAAATCCCTCATTACTGAGCCCCCGGGGATCCTCGGGACACAATCAAGGGCTGAAACGGGCTTATTGTAATGCAGCTATTTTTAAAGACAGACCTCATGAATTAGGCCTGATCAGATAAGCATCTTAGATTGCCTCTCAGATGGAAAGCTGGCTGGGAATCGTAGCTCTTAACACACAGACACACACACACACACACACACAATTAGATAAGACATGTGATGTTGTTTTTGTGTATTTTATTTTTTTTTGCTTAGTGTGTTTTTATGCTAGTGACTTGGCTGGTTTAGGCCTGTTATGGAAAAACAGATATGATACTCAAACCACCAGTAGGTGGCGACATCCCTGTCTTAATGACTGATTCATTGAATCATTCACTCAAATGACTCATTCGAAGCGGACGGTTCATTCCGAAAGGAAGCAAGTGGATGTCTTTATGAATGGATCATTGAGTCATTGACTTAAATGATTCGTTCAAAAACAGATTCGTTCAAAAAAAGAAACACGGCGGTGTTGCTCTGAGATGCACAAATGTTTTGCTCCGCCTTCGTTTCGAACTTTTTCCTTTAGCAAAACTGAAAAGAAAAGACAACATTGTGTCTAAAAAAAACATTCACGTGCTGATATTCAGGAAAACCGCATTCTTGCTTGTAATATGTACCAATTTCACTGTTAGCTATTTTTTAATGTCAATTTAACTGCGTTTTAATAGGCTTCATCAAAGACGTGTATTTGTTTTTTTTGCAAAGTGAATGACTCCATAATATCAGCTCAACAACAATTACAGTATTATCAAAGACGGTAAACATCGCACACCCCTAAGACCTCTCTGTAATATTTAGGTAAAAACTGAGCAACAAATAAAACGCACCTGTGCTGAATTTATATGTCTCGCTGAACAAAGTCTGGCCCACAAGATCATACTGAAGTAAGCTTGATGATTCTGGAGGAAAATCGACTGATGCTTGAAGACCCTTCCTCCACGTGTAGACGATTTCACGATTAGTGTACGCATCTGAAGGTATGAGAGGAAGCAGGTGAAGAATGATGGATGGAAGGATTGATAAAAATAAAAAACAGACGAATCTGATCTTACAGCTTCCAAACAGGAGAGGACATGTGTGTCCATCCATCGGAAAGTCCATCAACACCATTGGACACACCGCACTCACAGTCAGCCTGGAATATAGAGAAAAACAGGCTTTAATATCGGCTGTTATAATATCTTAACAAAATCATTCACATTTATACAGACATCTTCCTATTAAGGGTTTTTCCCAGAATCTGATTGATTTACCTCATGGTGTAAAACACTGTCCCGTTTTGCATGATCCGAAACAGCTTGTTAGGAGACGTCATGTTGTGTGCGAGGGATGTCCTTGCATTGCGAAAAAACGTGTCGGGCGTCCAGATCTTGTCCACCATGCGGTTGTTCAAAGGCAAGATTTCGACAGGCCCCTGAAAGGCTAACCTCTCGTCAACCCACATTTGGCGGAAAAACATATCCATAGTGAACTCCTGAGAAACAAAACCACTTCTTTCTGTGAACCGTGTTCTGTTTGTATGGCTACAATTGATATGAATTCATCATTTGAGTCTTTTTTTATATATTAGCTTGATATTAGTTTGAACAGACGTGGGACAGAAATAAAACGTCAGCTTCTTATCGACTTAGGGTTAAGGCTTAGAAAGCTAAATCGAATTTGTACAAAAATGAAACATAGAATAAAGATGTAACTTGCTGTATTTTCTTACCATCTTAACATCAGACACTGGTCCAAAACTTGTAACAAATATGTCTGTTTTGACCTCAGTTACAGAGACTGCAAAGTTAATTACAGATTACATATGCATGCATAAAAGTATAGGTGAAATACATGGGTCAAAACAATACAGTTTTAAAAATGTTTTCATGCATTACACTGTGTTCTGTTTAATTTATTTTTTATGTCTAAGTAAATACATCATGCAATTTTACAGAAAATGTGATTTAGTGTAACAATAGTTCACATAACAAAAGATCCTCACAGGCGTATTTACAACTAGAATCATTAGATGACATTACAAAGCTATTTAAAGATCACAGTTCAGCCCTAAAATGCTAATTAATAGTCATTTTAAATCTTTACCAATCTTTGCCGCTATGCTTCAAACCACTACTTGTCAGCAATGCATTTTTAATAATTTAAAATATAAGAAAAAATTAGTATGGCTACTTATTATTTTCTATATTTTAATAAGTACAGGTCAGAATAAGGTCATATTTTACATATGTTACTCTGAATTACAATGGAACAGTATTTAACACATATTTTGACATTTTATTTTCTTGATAAACGTTATTAGAAACATTAAAGTAGACACTTTTTGGGGGGCATTTAATATGCTTTCTATGAATAATAAAATAACTTTTGTGCTTACCTCCAGATCCCGGGCGCAGGCGATTGTCATAACCCTCGAGAAGTCCGTCCAGAATCCGTGTGATATTTTCTGAATTTATCTTCTGCTTTCCTAATACAACACTACACGGAGAGAAATTACAACTTTGATTAGTCCTTTCAGTGAATTAAGACCGAAGTCAGTTTAAAGTACACCTTGCTTAGTCAATTAACTCACCTTGTGAGACATAACAAGGCCAAAAGAAGAGCCATTTCTGTGACAAAAAGGTGAAAAGATGTAAATAAATGAAAGCTGTCAATAGTTAGAGGTGATAATGTGATGTATAATGCACTCTAGATGTAAGAAAGCCTATGTCTTATGTATGACTGTGCTTTCAGGATTATCAAATTAAGGGCTTAGTAAAATCCACTTGCTTTTTTAGCAACAGGTTAAAGAGTATCCACTGGCAAACCAGTCTTTTTCAGCTTCAGTAAACATTGCCCCTTGTCTATCATAATTAGGGGTAAAAATAAGCTTATTGCCAGTAATATAACTCAATGTATAGTGTTATAGATATGTGATAAATGCATTTATATTGTTATATTCCTAAATATATATTATTTATAACTAGAAGCTTGCGTTCTGCAAGTGAACGGTGGATTATTGTTCATCCCAAAGAGGCAGAAAATCACTTTCAAAGACTTTTACATTAAATGCTAACACTGGGTCAAAAACTAACACTAGCTTCTCACACCTTTTTGTATTCTATCTATTTGATTTCTTTTTAATTATTATACTATTAACAAAAAAGAAAGGGGCCTCTAACTCTAGCTTTCTCTATTCTATCCATTTTCTTTTTATTATATAATAATAATAATAATAATAATAAAGCCTTGCTATGTGTACTGCGTTAGGCTAACTGAGACTTGTTATAGCACTTGCATATCATTGCTCTTTTATTTATTTTTATTGCTTAGAAATTCCTCATTTGTAAGTCGCTTTGGATAAAAGCATCTGCTAAATGAATAAAATGTAAATGTAATGTTTTGCAGCATTAGTCTTGTTGCTAGCCTGTTTGTTCATGATGTAACCAATTATTTCTCTTAGTAGAAGTCAAAAGAGTGAAATAATCTCAACTCAACAGGTGTATTTTACTCAAAATAAACACTTTTATACGTTGGCTGTATATTACTCCTTATATATTTGACGGAATTTTACAAATTAGCTATTTACGCGCTATAGGAAACGCTAGATGGCGCAGTTCCTCACGGCGCTTTATGAATCTTTTTTTGGGGGAGTGGTGGGTTATATCCATAGACAGTAAAAGATATATCGAGCCCATAGATCGAGCCCCAACCTCCCGCTCTCTCTCGTGAGGCCAATAAGGAAGTGACTAAAACTGCAATTCATCGACTGGCCGCTTGAGGCTGGCTGCAAAAGAGAGTCAATCCCATAGACTGTATAGACTCCCCATGTTAAAATGCCCAACTTTACATAGGAAAAAAACATGTTTACAGCCTGGTGCAAAAAATTATTTTGATCTAAATAGCTAATTTTGCCCTTCATGACAACTGTGAGGGGGGTAAAAAATTTTTTTATAACTCATCCGTTTAAATTAGCCTATATTAAGACTTAAAGTTCTGCATAATTAAGGGCGTGGCCACTTGAGTGACTAGTGGATTGCCGCTGCTGACACTGCCGTCGCGCTAGGTGGGCGTGGCTTCAGCAAGTAGCTCCCGCCTTTTTGCCCATTTTTGATTGTCCGGGAGAGTCGCGCGGTGACGCGCTGCCAAGATGGCGACGGCTCGCTCTGGCTTCAAAACACACTTCAGGAGAGTCTACGGGTGACGTCACGGACACTACGTCCATGTTTTTATACAGTCTATGGGTTATTTCTTTTACTGTCTATGGTTATATCTAATATAACTTCTTGTGGAGAAATGCTTGTGTTGCTGTTGTGTGTTACATTCAATTTCCAAATTACTTTTTAAGAGGAACCTTGACAAGATATAATACACTAAGTGTCCATAATTTATATTTAAATAGCCATTGGTCTTCAAACATTAATAAAAAAAATTATTTTTATTTTAAACGGTGTGTTCTCAATAATGTATTCTCTAAAATATATGAATAAAAAAATTATTTAAAAAAAAAATTATTTGCAATTTTTTTAATCAAATATTTTATGGTTTTTGGGTGCAATATATATTATAAAATATTAACGTTGTATGTAATTACTTAAACAGGAATATATCTTATTCTATAGGTATATGTGTACTCAAACAAAGGGAAACTGACATAATAAAAACATGATTATTGTAAATTAATAAAAACATTTATGTTTTTCAAATAAACTGTTATCACCTGTTAAAGTGTAATTTATTTCTGTGATGTGCAGCGGTATTTTCAGCATCATTCCTCCAGTCTTCAGAAATCATTTTAATATGATTTACTGCTCAAGAAACATTTCGTGCCGATTAATATTTTTGTGGAAACTGCTGTACATTTTTAGGAGCTGAAAGATCAAAGGAACTTCAAAGGTCTAGAAATCTTTTGTGACAAAAAAAAAACTTGTGTGTAATGAATCTAAAATAAAGAAAAATAAAAGTCTGCCATTTTAAATGCTCTTTTCCTCCGAAGTATATGTATGTATGTATGTATATATATATATATATATATATATATATATATACACACACACACACACATATATATATATATAGTAGAAAATATACGGTAATAGAATAGTAATATTACCTTTTTATTTTCTCCATTTTCTTTAAATAAATGCAACTTTAGTAAGGTTTTAATAATTATATTACTGACCCCAAACCTTTTAACTATTTATTCATTGCCAAAATAATTCATGATATGTATTATGTATAATGTGTGTATTTATTCAGTTTCTGTATATTGTTTTTTTTTAATGTTCTGGGTGTCAAACACAACCCTTGACTTGACTTTCTTTTTTTTTTTCTTCCTCATCCTGGAGAATATATTCTGGGTTACTTCCTCCGGAGTCTGAGTTTCAGACACAGGAAGCGCATCACAGCGAGTCAAAGCGATAATAAATCTCAAGCAGCCTTCGAGTCGAGTCTTGGGTTTAATTCACAAACACAAAGGTTGTTTTTTTTTTTCACCTCAAGAGTGGTTTCAGAAAACTGCTTGCTCAGCGAGTCTCAATAAATCCTGGAACTCAAGCATTATTAAAACAGTACAAACGAGCACAAGTTTACATTCCAATACGGTTTTATTGAAAGGTTCGACGCTGCAGATTACAACCAAAACAGAAATTAAATTCAATCTGCTTTTGTATATAACACTCATTTAAAACAAATGGCAACGGTTACACAAGACCAAATGAGCTTCATTTAGTAACTGCTTGGTGTTGTTTCTTCCTGTTAGAGGTGTGTTTAAAATCTGCGCTTCTATAACCATCAAATAAAAGAAAAGCAACCTAAATCAGGTTTCATCACCTTGGGAGGGAGTGTGCATTACGACCGCGGACAGCCTAGGATGGGAGTGAAGGGCTCTGGGCCTGATCTCTTGGTTCTGTTGATGTTGTTGTTGTGTTGAATCTCAGAACCCTTCTCCCTCCTCTTCCACACGGTGGACTGAGGACCTAGACGGCTTTATACTTCTGCTTCAAACAACCAGCGCGTCTGCACCGATTCAGATGAACATACTGTACACCTGCGAGCTTCACGAGCTCAAACTCACCCTTGACTAGCCATCAAGACGTGAAAAAAATACAATCACGGCAGGTTTCAAAAGAAGAACGAAGACTGAGGAAAGGAAAGGAAAGGAAAGGAAAAGTGCCCATAACACAGATTAGAAAGCATTGGTATCTCGACACTGATGTGTTAACAGGTGTATTCGGGGATCGTGGGGAGATGGGCGATCATGTAGTAGCTGTGCTTCAGCTGTCTGGCGGTTCGACCGGAGATCATCCAGCGCAGTCTCTGGCCGTTCGGCTTCAGGCTCTTGGTGGAGCAGTATTCAGACAGACATTTAGCCACAAGCTCCCGCACACAAACCAGCTCTCCAGCTTTAACCTGAAACACAGAAAAACACCAAACATTATTTTCTTCCTGAGTATTGGTGTCTTGTTTTCTAGTAGAACACGTTCTTGAATCAGGATGCGTTTACTTCACAAGTTACTGAAGATATTAGGTCTTGTTGTCTGAAAATATTATCAACATTTAGTAAACGTGATTCAAAGGCTTATTTTTTTTTGCTTGTATTATAAAACTAGCTATTTTCTATAAAATCAGGTCTTGTTTTCTGAAAATATTATCTAAATTTTGTACATTTTTGCTTAATACAAGCAAAAATATCTGCCAGTGGAAAGAATTTAAAAAAATAAAATAAATAAATGTTTAGTCTTTGAAATCAAGTTTACTTTTCCTTGCATTAAGCAAAGCTAACAAAATGTGGACATTAAAACCGGACATTATATCTTCAGTAACTTGTCAAGAATGTTATACTACAAAATAAAAGCTACTAAAAAAATAAATAATTTTTTTTTAATTGCAAAAATCAGTTTTAAATGTCAGCATTAAACGTGGATACTAATATTTTGTTAATGCATGTTATTGGTCTTACTCAAAGGTTCATTGTTTATTATTATTATTTAAAGGTTGTCATGTTTAATCAATGTTTTAAATGGATGTTCCAGTCAACAAAAGACAGCTCTCTGCTGATTTATTATTTGAAGAATCGGTTTGTCTTGTTTAGTTTCCGCATCACAGAAATCAGCATCAATGCATGTAGGACTTCTCTAATCATTCAGTGTCCCTCACTTCACTTCGGCTCAATGCAACTTCATGGTTCACGTCTCCACCCCGTTGCACAAACGAGTAAACCTCTTTAGCACTAGCTGCTTGTAGAAATAATGAAGCACACTTACAGTCAGACTCTGCTGAAGAGCATCCAGAGGCTCTCTGAGAGCAGGAAGAGGCTGATCTTCAATCTCCAGAGACAGAAGAGCCAGAGCCAGAGCCAGCAGCGACGGCTGTCGAGACACAACCAGTCAAACCCCAAACACACTGAGAGACGGATAACTGCAGACTGGCCTGAGCTTACCTTGATCTTCGTGAACATAAAGGAGCAATGGCAAGCGTTCAACTGAGCCTCCAGCCTCTCGAGGTACAGACTCCACTCACTGAAGAGAAACAGAGACTTAGGGTTATTTTCAATGCATTTATTTAACAAGGATGCATTAAAAGGATCAAAAATAACAGTAGACATTCATTCCAGTTTCCACAAAATAAAAACATTATATAATAATGCAGCTCAACAGTTTTCAACACTATTAACTTTCCCAGATTCAGATTTTCATACAATATTTAACAAACAGTTCATATTTTCTGCTTTATATTTGGTATATAGTTCAGTCATCTGTAAATTGTATTTTCTGTTTGGGTTATTTTGCCAATGATTTTGCATAATGAAGTGCTTCTACAAGGCACAAATTTTCATTAAATTCATAATTATCTATTATAAAAAAAACTAAACTGCGATAAAAAAAAATTTGATTTATAATAAAAAGTCACCGTTTTACTGTTTTTATCAGATAAATGCAACCTTTGTGAGCAGTAGAGACATTAAAATCTTAGAAACATACTCACAAACCCAGTCCAGCTCACCTTTCTGCGTCCAGCTGCTGTTGAACACGAGAGTGAAAGAGTCGCAGGAAGTGAAGGGCGGTCGGAGCCTTGACCTTCCAGAAGAGCTTCTCCAGAACGATCTTCTCCATCCTCATCATGTCGTGGACCGTGAAGAGGTTCTGGCTGATCCGGATGAGGTCGCTGGCCAAAGGAATGCTTTTCTCCTCTTCAGACGTCTTCACAGCGATGTAGAAGCAGCACAGACCCACACAGGCCAGATGCTTGGGCTGAACCTGACCACAGGAGAACACACTCAACAGGAAGCCACACAGGAAACCCCTGCGAGTCATTCTGGTTTAATGCATTCATGTCCTGCATTAAACAGTGTGTAAATGCATCTAAATGCCACTTCAGACGCAGCTTCTGGGATTCCTCTGCAATGCCAAGATGCAATGCAATGCAACAGCCCAAATGATTTTAAAATATGCACACTTTAAAAAAAAAGAAATAAAAATAAATGGCTTTATAGAAGTTTATACTAAAAAAAAAAAAAAAACTCTTATCAGAAAAGAACGATTTCTATGGCAGTCTTTCAGATACCAGCACAAAAACACTCAGCTAAATATTTTCTCATTATCTATTATAAAATATAAATAAATAAATCAAAAAAAATTTTTGTATATATATTTTTGTCAATATCGCACCCCATACCTTCATCACAGCCAGGAACCGATCAAGGAGATTCACGGCGAGGGAGAACGTCTCCGAACTGAAGCCGAAGAACCTTGTCAAGGAGAGAAGTTCTCGGACTTGAAAGACAGCTTGACCGTCATCCTCAGACCGTTGTCCTGAGCGGACTCGATGACCCGCAGGCCGCAGAGTTTGGGCTGAGACCGGGCCTCGTGGTCCAGAAGAGCTTTGAGCTGGACGGTGAAGAGCAGAGCCCCGGCTCCAGTCTCCTAATCAATCATCTAAAACAGCAACAGCACAGATACATGAAGCTGAAGCAGCATCAAACACACACAATCTACATTGTGGAGCATCATCTCAGCATGTGCTGTTAAAAGATTTTATTATGAATTTTGCATATGGACTCAATATAGCATCAGATACAAACTGAACGCATTGACCTTATATGATAATAAATAAAAAGACAACAGAATACAAAAAGATTAGAAAAGCTAGTGTTCATGTTTAAAAGAAAACTAAAAAACAAGCAGTAAATGAATAGAGAGCAAGTCTAGAAGGGACGTGTATTTTGTTTTATTATTATTATTATTATATACACATTTAAATTTATTTTTCCTCTCGATTGAAGACATTCATAAACAAATTAACTAATCGTTTAAGCATCCCCAAAAAACTTTTTTTTTTATTTACTGATAAAAGCTAGTTAAGGGTTTTATTTTTACACAAAGACATCCTATGAAATCACGATAACCACGTAAGTGACATAAAAACAAGTGTTCATCTTGTAACTTATGACCCTGAACAAGAACAAGGGTCTGAAAACATGTCCAGGCATGTCCTGCTTCCGAAACCGGGACGTTAACGGGTTACTCAGGCCCTGTCCCAAATCGCGCACTTCATGTGGACTTTCGGTCTCGTGGACTTGAAATGCGCGTACTCGCCGAGTCTACGAGTCCGTAGGCCGTCCCATTCAGCATTTTAACGCTCCGAAGTGTGCTCAGCAGCGCCCCCTTTGTACCCTTGAAGCGGTCTTCCGCGAAGCCCGCATAGAAGCAGGCTCCACGCACTTCAACTACCCAGGAATCCTTGCGAAAGACCAATCAGACAACAGATGGGAGGATATTTCGCTCACGGACTGTAAACATGGCTGAGAAGAGAATATTTAAGTGTAAAAGTATCAATGTTTTTTATGACATAGGCGTACATTTTACCAGTTGTTACTTACAGTTATACAAACATTATCGACCAGTTGATATCTCAAACATAATAATAGCGCGTTAAATAATACGATCGCATTATGATTCATTACATAAATAGAACCGAATGTCATGGCTTTATGAGTCATATAAACGTAGTATGAATATTGAAACCTATACATTTTTCTTAAACTCATTTTAATTTTGTGTTAAAATTTAACATTATGTATTATTATGTACAAATGTATTTATCATTTAAATAACCATGACATTTATTCTAATGCCCAGGTGGCATTTACAATTATAGAACTGTAAAAGCAGGCTGTGTATTTCACATGGACATATTATTTGGGAAATTAAAATTAATCCTGTTCTCTATGCTAAAGACTGTAATTTGTTTAATGATATTTGTGATATTTTTCTAATAAAGGGACTGATGAGATGACCTTTAAGTTTATTCAGCTCCGTATGGAGAGGGATAAGTCAACCAGACCTTCTTCCTGTTTCCGGCGTGACGATCGAGTCTGTCCCAAATACCTCTCAATGCACCCTCGCGGACTCGCGCTAAGGGCCCTATAGGTCTGCACTACATGACGTCACCGAAGTGTGGACTCTGAGGAAGTCCACAAGGCCGGAGTGTGCCATTTGGGACAGGGCCTCACTTAAACATTTACACGTAAACTCGAAACAAAACGGCTCTTGTTTACACTTTTCTAGTTATTTCTACGTAACGCAGTCGCGTGCAGCACATGACGTCATCGGGCGTGCGTGAGCGTGCGCGAAACGCTGGTCATGTCGGGGCATGTCCACGAACTAATCTATATTTCAGCCCAGTTAAAACCACTAACCAGTTGGTTTTGTGTCAGTCGTCTCTGAATACCAGATTTAAATCGTTTTAAATCCACATAGCCATACATTTACACTTTTAATTCAATTTAAACGCCATTTAGTATGTACGAAGAGTCTTGTGTTGATTAACTTTTCCAGGCCTGCTCAAAATAACGTTACTAGAATCTGAAAACTCACACCGCGACGTAATAAGCAACGTTTAAAAGCACCTAACGTTAAGTATAATATCTGAAACATCGATAATAATTTACTAAACTGCTTACCTTTCGTAGATTTGACGGTTTGGATTAAAAACAAAAATATGATCGTGTAAGTTCACGAAATCAATATCAAAATAAATTAAAAAAAAAAATTAAAAAGTAAATTCGAAGTATGTAGGTTTAAAGCAATGTAACTTCTGCGCTCTGCACACCCCCGACCCTCGGCGTCAGGCGAACACGCGCAGCTGTCTTCGCGCTTTATAGTTTATAATCGGAGAGTCCATATGCAAATTTAGGATCATCTTATTGGGCAGCGCTCACACAGAGCTCCGTCTTTCTGTATGCCTATTGGTTGAGCTTGGCCTGTGGGCTTTGGCAACGCCCCACTAGCAAGATATAGGCGGGGTTTACGCGCTCGACACAGTGCAAGTGAAATCCAGATAACAAATAATAAATACATTTAAAAAGTATTACAATAATTAAATCACCACCATAACTGCGTTGCAACATATTGTTTTGTATTTTTCAATTGTGTAATTGAACATTACAGAATAATTTAAAAACGAAACGAGAACAACTCTGTAATAACTCTTTCTAATCATATTGTCATTGTGAGGAATTTTCTTGAAGGTTCACGTGGTTTTAAGACAACAACAGGCCAAAACAGCAAAGAAATCTGAATATAATAAATAAATAAATAACACACACGGTGGCAGTGACTTTCACAAACAATAAAATAAAGAACTGGTTAATAAAAGTAGAAAAAGAGAAAATACTCAACATTTCTAAACAAATGCTCCAAATCCGAGGGGCCGGCGAAATGGTAATTGTGAAATATTTTTACCATTTAAAAAAAATGTTTTCTATGTGAATCTCTGTTAAAATGTAATTTATTTCTGTGCTCAAAGCTGCATCATTCCTCCAGTCTTCAGTGTCACATGATCTTCAGAAATTATTCTAATATTCTGATTTGCTGCTCAGAAACATGTATTATAATTATTATTATTATTATTATTATTATGTTGAAAACATCTGAAAACATTAGATATTTCTATTCATCAGATAATCCTGAAAAAATGTTCTGAACTGTTTTAAATATTGTTAATAATAATAATAATTATCAGAAATGTTTCTCGAGCAGTAAATCATCATATTAGAATAATTTCTGAAAACATTAAAAATCTCATGGTTCCAAAACTTTTGACTGGAAGTGTATAAATACATTTTCCTCATATATACGTGCATAAACTGGCAGGTCTGAGATGTTAAAGAGGCATAGCTGCTAATTAAGGATCTTACTGTACGCTGCTCATATGTCAGTATGCCAAACGGACGCAGGGGTGATTTGAGAAACCTTAATTATTTCCTCCTGATTGAATATTCAGATATTTAAATAATCCTCTATTATAAAGCGGGGCAGTAAAGCAGGCGTGCTCACAGTCACAGCTTGAACAGGAGAGCAGACAGAGATCCTGCTGTCTGGAGCACATGGCTCATTACTGAGATTCATCTGCAGACCTCTTTCTGCTGGAGATCTGGGCAAACTGACTTCACGACTCCAGGCCATGACTGAACTGAAGATGCTTGACATAAACAGAGCTGATTTGATGGCACCTGACAGCGCTCATAGTGTGGAAGATGAGCAGGTGAACAGTCGCCTCGTTTTAAATGTGCATGCACAATAAAAAGAGCATGCAATGCCAAATGACCTTTTACACACACTAAAAAAAAAAAAAAAAAATATTGTTTTCTAATTATCTATTAATTCTTGAATTAGGATGCATTTACTGGACAAGTGACATGATTTAATATATCATCGTTTTCTGAGAAAAAAAAGTGTTAGGTTTTGCTTAAAACGAGCAAAAAATCCAATAATAGGATAAGAAAAATAATCTAAACAAGATAATTTTTTTATTTTTTGCTTTAAATATTTTGAAGTTAAATTGAAATGTAAAATGTAATAACCCTTGGTAAACAAATCAGATCTGACACTTTTATAATCATATATGTATATATTGCACATGCATTCATATATAGGGGAAAAAACCTTTATGCATCATAATTGCGCTCATTTCTTTCTGCTGAGTTGTATTGGAGCACAAAACCATTCTTAAGTCTCTGGGGTATATTTTTTTAACAATAGCCAAAAATACATAGTATGGATCAAAATTATCGATTTTTCTTTAATGCCAAAAATCTTTAGGATATTAAGTAAAGATCATGTTCCATGAAGATATTTAGTAAATGTCCTACTGTAAATATATCAAAACTTAATTTTTGAATAGTACTATGCATTGCTAAGAACTTAATTTGAACAACTTTAAAGATGATTTTCTCAATATCTATGTTTTTTTTGCTCCCTCAGATTCCAGATTTTCAAATAGTTGTATCTCAGACAAATATTGTCCTCCTAAAAAACCATACATCTATGGAAAGCTATTTATTCAGATTTTAGATAATGCATATATCTCAGTTTAAAAAAAGTCTGCCACAGTCCTGGAGCGCACTTATCCAGGCCTGCGAGCAAACAGGAGCAATAATGAGCCTCACAAAGATCCACATGTCAACAGAAGCAGAGAGAATAACTCCTACTGGCCTGTTTATTGTGTAGGAAAAGCCCTCATATGGTTATGGCTAACCTTAGGTAATTAAATTAAATTAAAAGTTATTGTCTGTTTTGATTAAAACCATCTTGTGTTATTAGCACTGACCAGTTTTTACATCTTAATCTCACTTATATAGATATTTAATGTAAACATTAACCTTAAATTGTCATTTGAGGATTTATAGGCTATTTGTTCCCTGTTTTGCATGATGTGTAGCCAATAGACAAACACTACTGGTAAAGATTTTATTGGATTAAAAAAAAATATATAGTAATATTTGTTGTGGCTCATTAAAATAATATATATATATACAAGTTCGCGTAAATCAAATAATAAAAAAAAAAAAAAAATTTATATATATATATTGCGTTTTTAAAATGTATTGGCATTAAACAGCGCCCTCGAGTGAAGACTTTTCCACAGATAGACTTTTATTTTGAAAGTAAGGACGACGCACCTTTATTATGAAATTCACAAATTCTCCTCCCGGATGTTTTTCCTCGGGGCGAAAAACACGGACTTATTCATTGTTTTCAAAATGAAGGATGTCTGTTTAGATCGACATTTATCGTAGTTTTGGCTTGCATTCTTACAGGAAAAACGACCGTTTAATTCAGAAATAACTATATAAGATATTTGTAAACAAAACATTAGCGGGCTGCTGCTGCTTGTGGTTCAGCAAACATGCCTCTCGGGTTAAAACCGTGCTGTTCTGTCTGCAAGACCAGCTCGTCCTCCATGTGGAAGAAAGGAAACCAGGGGGAGATTTTGTGTAACACCTGCACGGGTAAAAACACCAGCAGCGGGAGCTCCGGAGGATCTACTTCCTCCTTCGCCATCCAGCCGAACAACGGCGGAGGGAGACAGGTTTGAAGAGGAGCTTAAACACTAGCTTTGTGACGTCAGATTGGCGCGAGCTCTCTTTTAGACTGGACTAAAACTATTCAAAATAACTCTACATTACAAACAGAGCTGGACAGATCACTCATACACTGCAATCAGTTACTGATAACGTTAGTTATTAATGTAATCTGTTACAGTACACTATGTAACGCGACTACTTTTAGATTACTTTTGACGTTATCTCGCTTTTTTATTGTATTGATTTAAATAGGGATAATACTGTACCATATATATATATATATATATATATGTGTGTGTGTATACATTATATATACGTATTTATATATAAGCAATTATTACTATATTATGTCTACTTTTAAATGCCTTTATACAAAGCTTAAAAAGTTTATAAACAAAACCACTGACACTAATCTTGTGTTTTATAGTCCAGACAGGAAATCCACAGACGCTCCGCTCGGTTACGGAGCACCAAGTACAAAGCTCCAGCGTCTGAGAAGAAAGTCTCGACCAAAGGAAAGGGACGACGACACGTTTTCAAATTGAAAAACGTAAGTGCTTTTCATCCAGGATGGTTTATTGGTGTTTTTTTCCAACAATATCTATGTGGGTTAAAAGAATACTTCACCCCAAAAATGAAAATGCATCAGATTTGGAGAAATGTAGTGTTGCATCAGTGTCTCCGCAATGGATGTGAATGGGTGCCGTTAGAATGAGAGTACAAACAGCTGATAAAAACTACTTTTTTTACTTCAAAACATCGCATCATCGTTTCTTATTAAGAAACAAACTCATGTGCATCTTGGATGGCCTGAAGGTGAGCAGATTCTAATTGCATTTTCATTTTTGGGTGACGATGCTTCAATTGCATTTATTTATTTATTATCTTCTCTTCTTCACATGACTATAGCCAATCAAAGCTCCAGAATCTGTGTCAACGATCATCACATCAGAGTCCATGTTTTACAAGGTACTCATCACTCCTTTCTGCTCTTCAGAGTGTTTGTTTTTGTTCTCCTGACACTTATTTATTCACTAACCTGCTTGTGTTGTGTTCAGGGCGTCTATTATCAGATAGGAGATGTTATTAAAGTAGTGGACGAGGACGACGGTAAACCATATTACGCACAGATTCGTGGTTTCGTCCAGGATCAGTACTGTGAGAAAAGCGTGGCATTGACTTGGCTGATCCCGACTCAGAGCAGTCCTCGAGATCGATTTGATCCTGGCACATACATTGTTGGTAAGTTCATGCAGAAATACATTGATTTTGCATATGTGATATTCATTTTATGCAGCCGAAAAAAAAAAAAAAAAAAACATTGCATGGGTAAAAATTATCGATTTTTTATTTTATGCCCAAAATGATTAGGATATTAAGGAAAGATCATGTTCCATGAAGATATTTTGTAAATATAACAAAATCTGCATTGCTAAAAACTTAATTTGAACAACTTTAAAGATAATTTTCTCAATATTTAGATTTTTTTAGCACCCTCAGATTCCAGATTTTCAAATAGTTGCATCTCAGACAAATATTGTGCTTCTAATAGAGCTGAAACAACGAATCGATTTAATCGATTAAAATCGATTATTAAAATAGTTGTCAACTAATTTAGTCATTGATTCGTTGCTAAATAACTTTTATTTGCCGTAAGCGGCTCATTTTGTGCATATTTCAAATCTGCGGTGACCAAAGTGTGGCAGTAATGAGCCACCGGAGGTTTTACTCAGCCAGTACAGCAGGAGAAGTAGCGAATAGCCAATAGCTGGCCTCGTTTTATGTCACGTGCTTCCCGAACAGCGTCTCTGCAGCCATGTGGGAGTACTTTACATTGAGCCTTTAAAAAAGAAGAGTAACCTGTAAACTCTGCACTACTGAACTGTTTAAGGGGACGTTCACATATCGCGTCTTTTGCGCGCTCCAGTTCGTTATTTCCAACACCGCACCGCATCGAGTTAAAAACATCTCAACTTTTCAGAATGCAGCAACCGCACCGCGGGTCATGTGACAAGAACTAACCAATCAGCTTCATCCTTTCCCGTAACAACGTTAAAAGCTCAGTCAAGATGAAAGGAACAGCTGATCATAGTTGTATATGGATTTCCATTTTGAAATAAATTTAGTAGCAGAGCTACTGCAAGCGATTTTTAGAGCTGCAAATCCATTTATCCTTTGCTGAAATTTCCGCGTCTTCAAGGAGAGAGCACGTCATGGTTGCTTATCAAAGGCAGACGCCTCAGGGGCGCTTCTGCGCGAGCGCTTTGGAAAGAAGGAGAAAGCGGTGCGCCTAGCGTTTTCCACGTGTTTTTAGGCGCGATTTGTGAACGGCCCCTAATACTTTCATTTGTGCAGATTCTCCAGTACAATGTTGTTTGCAAATGTTTAGTCGTAAAAGCTGATAACATTGCTTTTTAACAGTTAACATTTAAAGCTTTACCAACATGTTCTGTGATCAGTTTGTCGTTTACCAGTTCAAAATTCAGTCGTGCAGCCTAATTATGACTGAATGAGAGAGGTAAATGTAGATATTTGAAATGCACTTTTTTTTCTAAGTATTATTCACTGCTCTTTTTCACACAGCAGGTTTTTTGTGTGTGTCCTATTTTTTTTTCTGGACAACCTTCTGATGGATTTTACTTTAAATTGTGAGTTCCATTCAGGTTTCATGCCATTGGCACTTTATTCGAAGGATTGTTTACAATTTCACAGCAAAAGCTATAAAGCTTTTTCCCAGTATATAATAAAATACAATGCACTGCAATCTTATTCTGTTTGATCCTTATTCTTCGTGAAAATATGTTCTGAAAGATTCCTTAATAAGCTTCGTTCGGGATGTTAAACTACTTTAGGAGCTCTAAGGACTGCCATGGTGAAAACATTATTTGAAATCTCCTTGTGAAATTTGCTAGAGTATGGGTCAGTGTTCTGATTGCAGAAGAGTTCGACAAAGGATTACTAACACAATAAAACAACTCCAGGTATATTTTTGATGAGGATATGACAGTGCAAAATGGTTAAAATCTCTTAAATCTATGCTGAATGATAAAGACCATTTATTAATAATTTACTTGGGGAAAAAATGGAAAAAACTAAAATATAAGTACATAAACCGATTAATCGTAAAAATAATCGACAGATTAATCGATTATCAAAATAATCGTTAGTTGCAGCCCTAGCTTCTAATAAACCATACATCAATGGAGAGATGATTTAATAAGCTTTCAATCTAAATTTTGAAAACTTGACCCCTGTGACTGGTTTTTCGGGTCATATTTGAGCGTCTCAGAGCATCACTACAGTGTTCAATTTCTGAATTAATCATTTCAGTCACTGATTCAAAAATCCACATGACATCATTTGTGTTTTTTCTAAATGCATCAGCCGGTTTCCACGAATCATTTGAATGAATGATTCAGTGAATTACCCGTTAAGGTTAATTATCATTATTGAAAAAGTCATTTTTTATTTTGACAATATCGTACACAAATGTACTCTGCTCCACTTTAAACTGATTCTGTGATTTTGGATCTCTTTGTGTAGGCCCTGAAGAGGACTTGCCAAGAAAAATGGAGTACCTGGAGTTCGTCTGTCACGCCCCGTCTGAGTATTTCAAGTCTAGAAGCTGTCCGTTCCCAACATTACCGGTTTGTCCAGAGAAAGGCTACATCTGGACTCATATAGGACTGACGCCTGCTGTGGCTGTCAAAGAAACCGTGGGGTGACGCAAACCTTAAACCCTGACTGAACTGAATTGGTTTGATTTACGTGAACTTGTAATTTCAAACACAAGATCATGTGTGGTATCGCCTTTTGAAGAGTACATTTCATATTATTTTTCATAGCGAAACAGCTGTACAGATTGCAAATTGAAACTTGATGCACAAAGTTAATTTGTAACATGTATATTAACCGGATTCCATGTGCATCTCTCAGATCTGTTTTCTGAGCTTGCAGTAACAAACTCCTGTTCAGCTGAGCCTGAAACAGACTCCGACTCTTGCATTAGATTAGCAAAAATGTGACCCTGGAGCACAAAACCAGTCAAAAGGGTATTTTTTAGAAACTGAGATATATAGGTCATCTGAAAACTGAATAAATCATCTCGCCATTGATGTATGGTTTGTTATGAGGACAACATTTGTCTGAGATACAACTATTTGAAAATCTGGAATCTGAGGGTGCAAAAAAATCTAAATATTGAGAAAATCATCTTTAAAGTTGTGAAAAATGAAGTTTTAAGCAATTAATATTTCTAATCAATACTTTAGTTTTTATATATTTATAGTAGGATGTTTACAAAATATCATGGAACATGATCTTTTCTTAATATCCTAATGATTTTTGGAATAAAAAGAAAAAAAAATGTATTTTTGACTCATGCAATGTATTGTTGGTCTATAATAAATGTCATCTTCGTGCATTTGCATATTTTGTTATGATGCTTGCATCACATAAACAGAGTACGTCAAACGTTTACATTTTTATATTTTTAGGGGAAGTTAACTTAATGTAGGTTTTTTTGCATAATATTTTTAGATCAAACAGTTATTGCAAAAGTACCACCGCGGACCACCTTGGAGTAAAAGAAGAATGAAATTTTAAACTATTTTGCCTCTCAATGCGGAGAATGGACACACGGGATGCATTTATTACAAAAGCGTCAGCTAAATGACTAAATGTAATTACAGAAATGTAACAGTTAACTCTTAAACACAATGCAATGAAGTGTGAAATTCTAAATACTGCTTGGTAAAACACCGGTGATAAAATAAATAAACGGATTTAAAACCCCAAGAACAACAAGAAACGCGTTTTGGGTGTACGGTTTGAAACTTGCTGCTGTTTGCTTTCCGTCGTCTGACGCGCTTGCTGTTGGCGGGAACATTTGTAAACATCAACGGAAAAACAATGGAGGAGTCGGAGAAGAGCAGTGAATCTGTCTCCGCTAACAGCCATGTGGATAAAGCTGAAGATGGCTCTTCTAATCGAAATGACTCGGTTAAATCATCTCAATCTAAACCGAGACTCAAGCTCTTCAGTAAAGTGATGGAGAAGAGTCTGCAGTGGCTGCTGGACAACGCCAGGTACGAACTACAGCTGTTCCATTCCTTTGTTGTCTCTTACTAAGTTAGTTTAACTCTTTGTGTCAGTTTCGACAGGTTTTCCCACTGTTTCCAGCCTCTGTCAAAGCAGAATCCTCAGCTGACTGAAGCCATGCATAAACAGTTAATCAGCCAGCTGCAGACTTTAGTTCAGGTAAATTAATTTAACCTTAAATACAATACTGGCGAGAACATCCGGGCGCTTTCCAAACGAAGATTCGAATCCTTTGCGAATCATTTGTGTTCGAACCAGTGATTCGGTACGCGTATCAAAAAGTGTGTTGACAACTAATTTTCAGGGATAAGGTGCTAAAGAAAGGTTGCTATATGACGTTTTGGTTTCATTACATAACCAGGACGTAAAATTGTGTATCTGCTATAGTTATGAGAGAAATTATCCTTTTTAAAGCTTCGATTCAAAGCTTCGAATCAATTACTTTGCAAAATGATTCACTGTTTCGAATTGCGCGACACCGCACACGCTGGTCAAAACTGCAACAAAAACTCAGGCTAAAACATGCATATAAACTTCTATTTGCAAACCCAATGCAAATTCTTTCTATCTTGTAAGTATACTTCATTAAATGGAATCAAAATAATGAATTACCATCAAATACGAAGTGTCTGTATTGAATAATAAATACATTTACGAAGTGTCTGTATGATTTAATAAAACATAATACAGACATTTCATATCAACTTTATTAAAATTATTTATTAATTGCATTGAATAGATCACGGTTTCAATAAAAACCCTTGCAGCTGGTTTGTTAAAAGCGTTTTTATGCATGTTTTCATGCATGAAAAGTCATTTTCAGTTGATTTAAAGTTTTGAGAAGCTTTGTTTCTCTCATCACTAACCCAAAAGTAAACGGAAAGACAAAACTATTTAACAATTTGGTCTGAGACATTATTTGCATGTCATTTTCTCATTTTATAGGTTGTAAATATAAGGGGATATCTTCTTGCATTCTTCTTATGGTAGCTTTCTGCATTTGTGTTTTAGTAGTAATGATGTTTAATATGCTTGTGTGTTTCAGAATGAAATCTCCGCTGTGATTGAGGAGGGAGACCTGCAGGTGAAGTTTGAAGAGCTAGACAGACTGGAGGAGCTCGCTAAAGACACACCACACGCTGCATGGTGACTTCACAGCCCTTTCATAGCAAAAAAAAACACAATAAAATGAAAAACACAAGCAATGACCAAAATATGTTCAATGTGTGCTGCAGCCATATTATTCTACTTTGAAATGTGCCTTCTGTGTCAGAATGTCTGTTTTTTTTATGATCTGTGTGACTCCACCCCCACTGCCAGATCAACCAATAGGATTTAAACACGCTGGGTTGCCAGTTGGTGGAAAACTCATCAGACACGGAGTCCAGCAAATGAACTTTTCTGATTCAAACAAACGGATGCAAAGACTGTCTTTTTAAACAGTCATCTGTTTTTGCTAATAAACTCTTTATTTTGAATATGGACTGCAGTATCCATTTCAACCGCTAGTAGTCAATATTACATAGATGCAAAAAAAATCACTTGTATAACTAAATGAAACATTTTATGAGTCTTGCATGTTAAACGTGTAGTGATGTTATCGCTGAGGCTCATTGTTTTGTGTCGCAGGCGTCCGAGCGGCGATCCAGAGCAGGATGTGTGTAGTGGTTTAGTGTCTTATTATAAGAAGCAGGAGGAGTACATGCGGATCCAGCTGAAGAAGCTCCAGAAGGAGAATGCAGGTCTTGCTCAGAAAGTGCAGGCCGGCCGAGAGAACATCACACAGACCGAGCAGCACATCGCCTCAGGAGTCGAGGAGTGGAGGGTACCAGAAAAAAGTCATTTCGCTGATACACTCACACATTTTTATTGCCATGTATCCAGAAATTAAGCTTTGTGTCTTCTTCTCCATCTGCAGGCATCCCTTGAAGATCTGGAAGCTTTCGTCTCGACTCTTTCCCCGTCTGAACACTTCGGGTCTCTTTAACATCCATGGTCATTTCTTAGATTTACTGACACATGAATATAATTTTACTCTGCATCTGCAAGGTTTATTTTGTGTTATAATATGCCATTAATATGTGTACTCTATTCATTAAACAGATTCTCTTGCACTTTTTAATAAAGTGTTGATTCATTGTCTCTTTATAAAGTTAAAGGATGAATAAAACATCACGATGGAATCATAAACATAATAAATAATCTACATGGCAACTAGAATGTCTAAAAGTATCAACTAAAGTTTAGTATTTTAATATATAAGATCTTATCTTACTCATAATCTAATTTTCATTGCATTTTTTTATTTTATAAATTGTTAACCGTTTTATTATTGAGTTTTTGATATGATATAGGCAGAAACTGGTGTATTTGTTCAAGGGAACTCTTTCTTCCAGTATTGTTGTTATTCATGCAATAAATACACTAATAAAAAATAAGTAATGCAAGCTTATATTGTAGCCTGTTTATTAACACAAACTCTGGCTGTAAAATAATGCCTTTTTTTGTATGTCAAGTTCCTGATTTTTATCCAGAGTACCAATATATCACGGATTTAGCATTTTAATAGTTAAATCAGGTAAATATATATTTGAAAAAGTATTTTAAATGATTGAAAATGTATTGTGAATCACTAGTGTTAATCACTGCAGCAACACGTGTGCTTTTCTGATCTAACACCAAGTGATCACAGGGTTGCCAAGTCCGCGCTTTTCCCGCGGGTTTAAGCGACCCCTATAACGTGATATTAAGCCAATAAAATGCGAATTTTAAGAGGGAATATTACAAAAAAAAGTGGTTTTACCCCATCGGAAAGCGATTTTTTACTGGGTATCCCCCTCAAAACGTGATTGCGCTAGTTTAGACTAATAATTTGGTGGGTTTTGGGTTTGTGTAAACCTGGCAACCCTACGTGATGAACACAATGACACTGTAAGCGGCAGCCGCTCGGATTTTCTATTTGTACTTTTTTATACAAATATATATACATGATTTAGTTCCAGAAGTGATGACGGAAATATTTTCAACGTTGTTCGGACAAAATGACGCACAGCCATCTGCAGTGCCAGCAGGTTTGGGATTCGCCGCCGGTAAACCTCCCCCGCCGATGCCGTCAAACCAAGCGCCGGTGGCGGCTCAGATTCCAGGACAGCTCGGGGATGAGGGGCCTACACTGCGAAAACCCGGAGCCATGAACGAACCTTTCTATTTACTTCGAGAACTTCCCGGTAAATACGTCTTTAGTCTCTCTAGTGCTCAGGAATACACTACAGACTGAATAATGTTATGTAACTGATTAGTTGTGTTTGTTTTGATTCAGTCGGGAACGAGCTGACGGGAAACACGAACCTCATCACGCATTATAATCTGGAGCACGCGTTTAATAAATTCTGCGGCAAGAAAGTGAAGGAAAAACTGAGCAATTTCTTACCAGAGCTACCAGGTGAAGCAAATACGCTTGTTTTTCGAGAAGAGCAGATGCATATTATCAACTGAACTCCATGAAAATGGCACAAATGTTTTCTAAAATATTGTGACTCCATACCTCAACACCAGTCTTAAGGTTTTTTTGTTGTTGTTGTGATTCTTTTTAATAAAAAATGTATACATTGTTTAAAAAAAAACAGCTTAATAAATAACATTTCCATTAATGTATGGATTGTTAGGATAGGATGCAACTATTTGAGGCTGCAAAAAAAATAATAAAGAAAAAATAATACAATGAATCGTTCATTCAAACGATTCGTTCAAACCGGCTGATTCAATTAGAAACAACGCAAATTGTCATTATGAATGGATTTTTGAATCACTGACTGAAATGATTCATTCAGAAACAAAACACTGCAGTGATGCTCAAATGTGACCCGAAAAACCAGTCACAAGGGTCAGTGTTTCAAAATTTAGATTGAAAGCGCTGAATAAATGATCTCGCCATTGATGTGTGGTTTGTTAGGAGGAAAATATTTGTCTGAGATACAACTATTCGAAAATCTGGAATCTGAGGGTGCTAAAAAAATCTAAATATTGAGAAAATCACCTTTAAAGTCGTTCAAATGAAATTCTTAGCAATGCATATTACTAATAAAAATTAAGTTTTGATATATTTACAGTACAAAATATCTTCATGGAACATGGTCTTTACTTAATATCATAATGATTTTTGGCATACAAGACAAATCTTTAATTTTGACTCATGCAATGTATTGTTGTCTATTGCTACAGCTTGCTCCAGGGTCTGTTATCACAGCTGTGTTGTCTCTCTCTCACAGGTATGATTGACTGTCCAGGAGTCCAGGACGGCAGTTCTCTGCGCTCTCTCATAGAGAAGCCTCCGGTCTGTGGAAACTCTTTCAGTCCGCTGACCGGAGCTCTACTCACTGGGTTTCGATTGCACACCGGCCCGGTAAACTATTGCACTAACACCCAACCAGCTCCCTGTTCTGACAAAGCTTTTCCAACATCTTCTCCGAGCCGCGTGTTCACAGTGTTTGTGTGTGTCGCAGCTTCCAGAGCAGTACAGACTGATGCACATACAGCCGCCGAAGAAAAAGAGCAAACAGAAACGCAATCCCCGACCGCTGGATCCTCTGCCTCCAGGTGACACACACACACACACACACCTTAGGTTTAACACATGCGCTCAAACACACACGGCATTAACTCATCTGTGTTTCCTGCGCAGAGACCCCCTCGGATTCTGACCCCAAGAAGAAGAAGAAAAAGAGGGACGATGATCCCGATCGCAAGAAGAAAAAGAAAGACAAGAAGAAGAAAAAGGCAAGTGGCTCATAGTCCAGCTGACTATATTATTAATGCACCTAATAGTGATCTGACACGTGGATGTTTTGTGCATATAAAGTGAAAAACAACTAGTCTTCATCAGTTTACCTTTTTACATAAATGAAGAGAAACCATAAAAAGATCTCAAGTAGCGATGCCAGGTTTCTACTCAAAACTACCTCAAACGTGTTCAGGGTTATTATTATTAATTTTTTAAATAATTTTTCTTCTCTCTTAGAATCGACACAGTCCTGATCACCCTGGTCTTACTGGATCTCAACCCAACAGCAACAGCCTGAGATAGAGTGTGTGTGTGTGTGTGTGTGTGTGTTGAACAGTGTTAGAGACCCTGATATGGACCAGTGTGTTTGATTGATGTTTACAGTTGGAAGATTTCTGCCTTTTTTTGGGGGGGGGGGGGTTGTAAAGCAATCCTGAATGAATAAACTTTGTTATTCTTAACACACGCTTTAAATCATTTATCTTGTACATTACTTGAGAATAATCAATCTGAATCTCAATCTTTATGAGTGTGTGTCCAGTCTGTGCGTTTGGTCACTTTTTGTCGGAGTGTAGTGTTGCACAGAAAACAAGATGTCAAGGGATTTGTGTCCAGACCTAAAAAAGTAATGAAAAGTCACAAATAGTTGTAGACAGTCGACTTTTAAGGTGAGTGGAAACTAATTAAACATATTTTTAAATCCTTATCCTGTCAGTAGAGGGCAGTGTTGAACAAAAACCACAGTCTATAGTATTTGTGTGTGTGAATGAATAGCATTCCTCTACATTCCTCTGTTCCTGTGTGTGGAAATATGCAAAACTGTTTGTTAGATCATGCTCTCGGAAAAAAAAGTGCAAAAGCTGTCGCTTGGTTGGTATCTTTTCAAAACGTATATCTTTCAAAGAAGCGTTTTTATCCCTGAAGGTGCAAATCAGGCTGTGCATTATTACCTGAACGGTATGTTTTAGCACTTAAAAGGTGCAATTCAGTCGCTTTTAAAAGGGTGTCATTGCAGTTACAGCTTTTGTGCCTTTATGAGAAAAAAAAATCTATAAAAAAGTCAGAGCTAAGTTTTCTTACATAAAAAGTGGGCAAAAAGAAGGCCCTAAAGTAACCAATACTAATAGTAATGCAGATGCCTGTTGGGAAACAGATTTCTGAGCCATGGCTGGACTGGCCATTGGGCATACCGGGCATTTGCCCGGTGGGCCGACGTGCTATTAGGGCCGATATATCTCATACTCATACTTTTTTTTTTTTTAACGGCCCATAAAATTTGTACATCGGCGGCCCATTCGTTTTTTTTTTTTTTTGCTTAATTGGCGGCGCTGGGTTTGTGCCGGTGTAATGCATTGGTCAAAGTCAGTGTTAGTTTTTTTTTTCTGACAGACCAGCCCATGAAACACGTAGATCAGCGGCCCATTGGCTCTTTTCTTGATTGACACTGGGCTGGCCCAATCACAACTTTAAACGAGTGAGCGAGCGGCAGCAGTGTCAGTGTGTATCTGTAAAAAAAGATGGAGAAGAAACGCAAGGAATGTGCAGATAAATAGCGTGAAAAAATAGAACCAGGCCCTTAAAGCAGACACTGTAAACTGTGTCAAAATATATGTTTTCTGACCTTCATCAGCTCCTGTGGCAGATGATGATAGTGAGGTCGGAGGATCAGGAGAGAGATGAGAAAGTGTAGAGCCTGCGGTAAGCATAACTACTTTCAAAACACTTAGGCCATGTCATGAGTGTAGATTATTTCCACATCTGCATAGTTGACGATTACCGCAATTCACTAGAAATTTAATAAGAGTACATGTTTTCCGCCAAAATAAAAGCTTGATGCAGTTTGCGTCAAAATAAAAGATCATGTGCTTATCTCTTTCAAGTATAGAAATTGGTACAACTAATTAAGAAAGTTTCCTTTATTTTTTGTGCATTTGTTTTACAAAATATGGCTATTACTGTCATTGGATTAATATTATAACTATTATTATGTATAGGTGTAATGTAAATAGACACTAAAAGAGGTTTGGATCTTTCTTTGTTTAATTTGCACACTGAATATGGGTTGGACCTTTTAATTTTTAACTCTCAAAGTGCACCAGATAAATGAATTTAACATTAAAATGCACAAAATTTTCTCATTGGGGGGGGGGGGGCGAACCCCCCTAGAAGGACCGAGGACACACCACCATAGTTTTAACAAAAATCCTGTAAGAAACACTGGTATTGCTATGCCAGAGCCGCTTATAGCTTGTTTTAGGATTCACCGCTGTGGAGTATAGTTCAACTGTATTAATAAATATAAAATTTTGACTTATTTCATCTGTTAACTCTCACTCGTTCCTATACTCACTCATTACATGGCATTAGTGGTTTTAATGAATAGGAGTTGGTATGCATATAATTAAGGGCGTGCAAAGATGGGTGGTGTTTATGATCATATAGTGGGTCGGTCTGGACAAAAATGCCCGGGCCAATTTTTTGTCCCGGTCCAGCCCTGTTCTGAGCTCATCACAGCTTCGGTGTCTCCTAGATCCAGATCTCTGAATCAGCTCAGTGCGAGCAGGTGAAGTCACTGAGAGGAAACACTGAAGACAGCTCAGACTTTACTACAGACTCGTGTCCCTCGTGACACAGACACACAGCATGAGGTTCAGCTGGAACCACAGAGGGTGGTGAAAACTTCCCAACGCATCACAGGGACACCACTTCCTGCTCTTGAGGACATCCAGAGGAAACGCTGTCTACATCGAGCTCGCAGCATTCTCATGGACTCCTCTCACCCTGACCATGGACTGTTTAACCTCCTGCCCTCCGGGAGACGCTTCAGGAGCCTCCGGACAAGGACCACAAGACTCAGGAACAGCTTTTTCCTTAAATCTGCCTATAGTGTACATACACTTTTACATAATTCACCTGTATAGTATGTTCATAGCACACCTATCTGTATATCATGCTAATAGCATTTAAAATCTGCAAATTATGTTCATAATACTTATCTGTATAGTTATTGTACATATTGTAGACCATGTATATTCTGTACTTCCTGCTTATTGCACTTCTGGTTAGATGCTAACTGCATTTCGTTGCCTTGTACCTTACATGTGCAGTGACAATAAAGTTGAATCTAATCTAATCAAAATTAAAAGAAATAAACATTTGAAATATATCAGTCTGTGTTTAATGAATGAATATACAAGTTTAACTTTTTAAATGGAATTAGTGAAATAAATCAACTTTTTGATGATATTTTTTTGTTACCTGAATCATACATGTAGCATTTGTTTAAATCTGTTATCTGCGTTTTGTATGATATTGTCACGTACCGGACGAAAAACAATAAAAATCTCAATAATAATAAAACAAATAATAATTTTACCTAAATAAAACAAGTGTCGGTGTTAACCGAGAGACTATGAAAAATAGCCTGAAAATGAGTCAAAATAAAATGTAAATATTAGATGAAAACAAAACATATAAAAATAAATGCAGGCAACTAAACTTTTTTTTTTTTTTTTTTACTGAAAGTAAAGCTAAACATAAATACAAAGGTACAAAAAAACTTTAAATAAAATAAAAACTATATAAAAAAAATATTAATACTATAAAAGAAACATAAAAATAGTAAAATACCACTGCATTAAGTATCAAATCTACATCTGGCTAGTTTATTTCTGTATTTTATTGCCATCACCAGCAGATCGTGACATGCTTCAGATGAACTCAATCAAGACTCCAGTGAACAATTCAGAGAAAAAGTTTGCATATTTAATGTTTTTGGTGCTTCAAATCTGACATGCTTGCACTCGGGACGCTTTCTTCCTCTCACACCTTCTCTTCTGATCTCATATATCTCTCTCACGCTGAGATCTGAATCGTGTCACGTACTAATAACAATAAGGCACTAGTTTCACACAAAACATTCATCTGAAAGAGACACATCATCAGCTGACCTTTCAAATATGAATACACATCATGCTATTTACAGAGCACATCTACAATAATAACAGAAACACAAAAACTGGTAACATTTCAGTGACTATTACACACAAACACTCATTTCTGTCGCTTTATAAAAGTCATGTTAAATCTGCCTGAAATGTTTCAGCATTGGGATACAGCACGAAAAGCTTTCCAAAAGACAGAAAAACAGACCTATAATACAACATTCATTGCTCTTTCTCTTTGGTGAACAGACAGCTGAGATAGTCCAGCAATCACAGCCAATGTGTGTGCAGTCCAATAAATATCTGTTTAAAAATATTACGTTCGCTTCGCAGGCAGATTGTAGATTTCAATATGAATCCTCAAGTTTTGAGTCAGCTGATCGCGGATAAAGACCAAGCTGAAGTGATGCTGCTTTCACAGGCATCAGCCTAACGTCTCTCGCACAACGTGAACGAGAGAGCTGTGTTTAAATGTGAGGGACGGCCGAAGGGGTGCTGTAGCATGCTGAAATGTGAAGAGTCCCATGACAGTCCCATGATGCTCTGTAATTGAGTTAGGCGTCCTGAGGGATGTGACCGTTGTGGAGCGGCTGGTTCAGAGCCTGGTTCTCTACAGGAGTGTGTCCGTTCGCTTCTCCTCCGGCCTTCATCTGAAGAAGCTGTCTGCGGAGGTAGAACAAATACCCCGGCAACAGGAAACCGGCCAATGAGAGGACCAGAAGCCCCACGTTGATCTGAAGGGAGTGAAAGAATACATTTAGCATCTTATTAGTCATTGAAAATACCTTAATAGGCAGCTGGCTTTCAAGACAGCGTCCAGCTGTATCATAGTTACTACATTTGCATAAAACCAGTCAGTTTGTAGCAATAGACAACATTACATTGTATTGGTCAAAATTATATGCCAAAAATCATTAGGATATTAAGTCAATGAAGATATTTAGTAAATTTCAAATTTCTAAGTAATATGCATTGCTAAAAACTTCATTTGAACAACTTTAAAGTTGATTTTTTTCAATATTTAGATTTTATTTTTTTGCACCCTCAGATTCTAGATTTTCAAATATTGTCCTCCTAACAAACCATACATTAATGAATTGATCCGAATTCAATAAAAAAATGTACGCTTATGACTGGTTTTGTGGTCCAGGGTCATTTGATTTCAATCTTCACGTTCTCTATAGTATAATTTAGTTTGATACTTTTTGGAGTCTAAGTATAAAAACTAAAAATATATTCATTTATTCAGTAAACATGCATTGACATCACATTATACTGAAGATCATGTGACACTGAAGACTGGAGTAATGATGCTGAAAATACAGCTGTGCATCACAGATATTAAAACAGCTGTTTGTCTTAATGATGCATCTCACAGAATCCGGGCGCAGCGCTCAGGATCAAACCGATAGTTGGTAAAACTTTATGACTAATCTAATCTTTTCAGTACTGAAAACAGGAGATAGAAATGTGTGTTTCTTACCCAGTAAGCATCTCCGTTCAGAGGTCCGAGCATGATCATGAAGAGCGGCTGCTGCAGCAGAGCCAGCACTGCGCTGATCAGAGACTGCAGACCGGTCAGCGTGCCGAAGTGATTAGACGGGTACCTGCGAGACACAGACATGTGTGACCCTGGGGCACAAGACCAGTCAGAACCACCCATTTTCTGAAACTGAGATTAATGCATGATCTGAAAGCTGAATAAATGAGATTTCCACTGATGCATGGTTCGTTAGGATCGGACAATATTTGAAAAACTGGAATCTGAGGGTGCAAACAAATCTAAATGTTGAGAAAATCATCTTTAAAGTTGCCTAAATGAAGAACTTAGCAATGCATATCACTAATCAAAAAAAAAAAATATATATATTTTTAAAGTAGGACGTTTACAAAATATCTTTATGGAACATGATCTTTACTTAATATCCTAATGACCCATGCAATGTATTGTTGTCTATTGCTACAAATATATTCCAGAGACTTAAGACTGGTTTAGTGCTCCAGGGACAGATTTAGTTTGTCTGCACACTTCTTATGTGTGTCGTATGTGTGATTTGGTTATAAACCATGAGTTTTACACACTCTGCGCTGTCCTTCACACACAAACAGGGCAAACCTGATCCTATCTCGTGCAGCTTTACAAACATCTGATTTGATAAGTCTGTACTTGCCCGTGCGATAATATCAGGTCTAGTGGGAGCAGATAAACAGATAATTGACTGTGTGTATATGTTTATAGTGTACTCACACGGCAGCATACAGTCCTCCACAACACGAGTGAATGAAACCTCGAACCATCGTGTGCAGAATAAACGTCAGGATCTGGACAAAGACAACAAGAGTTACAAGCACGTTCCCATCGACTGTAATTAAGACAGTAAACTTTACCAAAATTAGGGTTCAGTATGATTAAAAGAAATAATAATAGGACAACAATAACTACACAGATGTGCACACCAACACACAATACTGTTCTGTTTATAAGAAGCGCGCACTACATTTATGTCCTTTGTCGCTTTAAATGCTCAAGCTCATTAATCATTCATCAGATGGACAAAACTATAACAAACGACATAATTCCTCAGTGCTTTCACTGTAATATCATTAACACTATTTCTGTATTGAACACTTTGTTTCAAGGACCTTATCCTACTATTAACTAGCTATAGTTACAGTATTACTGTAGTTATTATTATTACTGTGTGTATTTAAATAATATTAAAGTCTGATGCTTTACGGTTATAGTTATCATCTTTTCACAACTATATTAAGCAGCATTTCAGCATTAATAAATGTTTCAGTTTTGCCATAAAAAAAATGCATTCATTCATAAAAAAAAAACAATCAACAACAACAAAAAAAAACAGTTACTTTAAACTGTAATAATATTTCACAGTTACAGTTTGTTTTACTCTGTCTGTTTAATCAAATAACTTGAACATAAGAGTATTCTTAAAAACAACTTTTGAACTGTAGTACACATGCAATAATACCGAAAAAAAATCTGTCAAACCACTGACAAAATATGATCTACTTGAGTGACGTGCAGCTTTATAGATGAATTAAACTCATGCCATGAATCCCAATCCTTACACAGTTACTGATCCAACAATGAACTGATTTAAAAACTAAATATGCAGTGTTTACTACAGAGCTGCTGTTTGACTGTAAATCTGCAGTGACACCATCTGTATTCTGGAAATCAAGGTGATTGTGAGCTGAATCCGGTCGTCACCTGTAGAGGAAGGCTGTCTACGAGTGAGAGGACACCAAACACAATGAGCAGCACGTTAGTGAAGATGAAGGCTCTCATGGCGTTGGTCAGCTTCTGGATCTTTCTGTCACGCTTCGGTCCTGAAACCGCTCTGACAGGAGACAGACACGAGATGATCTCACACACAACCAGAATTGCTTCTACGTCTTTTAAGGTGTCATTGTTATAGTGTAATTATGTATTTAAGTACTGAGTGATATTGATTAACATGTGTGACCCTGGAGCACAAAAGCAGTCTTAAGTCTCTGGGGTATATTTGTAGCAATACGTTGTATGGGTCGAAATGATCAATTTTTCTTTTAAGCCAAAAATCATTAGGATATTAAGGACAGATCATGTTCCATGAAGATATTTTGTAAACGTTCTACTAATATGCAATTGCTAAGAACTTAATTCAGACAACTTTGAATGTGATTTTCTCAGTATTTAGAATCTTTTGCACAGATTTTCAGCCAAATATTGTTCAATCGTGAAAAAGCCATGCATCAGTGGAAAAAGATTATTTATTCAGCTTTCAGATGATGCATTAATCTCAATGTAAAAAAATATTACCCTTATGACTGGTTTTGTTGGTTCATGGTCACAATATGGTTAGGATAACTCGCATGCAGTTATGCATAATTAATTGTCACTGTAATAGTAAGCACATGTGACATGTGTAACAAGGAAGAACTCTAATTTCTTACTCTTTTTCTCCCCGGCGCGCCGCCGTCTTCGGATCCACCTCGCACTCTTTCATCCTCCAGTCCATGATGTATCCGATCAGAGGACAGGTGACCAGACACAAGAGCTGCAGCGTGCCGAAGATGGACGAGTAGAAGCTCACTGAAAGATCAAATGCATTATTTATCAAATGCATAGCATGCACAATCACATTCAGCCGTCTATTACACTAACACAGGTCCACCTCACCTTTCTCCTCAGCCTCATGCATCAGTTCTGTAGAGGCTAAACGAGACAGAAACACATTGTGAGTCAGCCGAACACAAGGCAGGTTTATACAGGGAATAGCAGTGGGTTATGGTGGCTTGGCTTACAGTGCTCCTCTCCGTGGGTCACCAGGAACTCCAGCATCTTGTTCATGGCTCCCATAAAGAAGATGACTCTCAGCTGAGTCATTCCCATAGTGATCAGACTCCACAAGAAGATGGGAGAGAACACGGAGCGCCGGAACGGCACCGAAGCTGAGAAACAGATTTCCAGGAGTTCACACACTATATTTCACATCATCTGCTTCACGTTCACACAACTGTAACAAACGGCCTCAAAATGTATCACTCCGACTCGAGGTGTCTCACCTTGTGTGTCCTGAGCTACAGACGACAGTTTCTCTGTTTCTCCCGGCGCCTCCTCAGACGATAAGTTGTCTTTTTTCCTACTAAATGGTTGAAATAAGGAATTATTGTTCAGAAATCAAGACTGTTTCCTGCGGTCTTCATATTGATGCAGTCTGGATTATGTCATCAGATTCCAAAAATACTATTACTTTTTTATTGATTACGTGATTTCTTATTATTCACACTATTTTTTTTTAATATTCCTTTCTAATATAACCTACAAATGACATACAGCTAAATAAATAAAATATTTATATATATTTTCTTTTTAAATTAAGTGTTTTATTCCAAATGGTGTAATAATAATAAAACAATGGTTACATTACATTTAGTCATGTATTATAAATTACTAATATATTAAAACATATTTTATTTTTATTATAAATTATATACATTATATCAAAACTAGTTCTGTCAATTAATCTGATTAATTGCATCCAAAAACAATAATTGTTTACATAATATATGCATGTATACTGTGTTAATTTTATATATATATATATATATATATATATATATATATATATATATATATATATATATATATATATATATATATAAATACACAAACATACAGTGTATATATTATGAAAATATTTACATGTATATGCATATATAATATTATATTTTACATTACATATAAATGTATTTATTATATAAACATAACAAAGTTTTATTAAATATATACATGCATGTTCTTTTTTTATATACATAAGCACACACACACACACACACACACACACACACACACACACACACACACACACACACACACACACATTATGTAAACAAAAACTGTTGATGTATGCTATTAATCGTTTGACAGCATTAATCAAATCATTTTTATAACTGAATTATTAGCTTTTTGTTTAACTCACCCCCAGACCTTGATCTAATGTCATTTTTATGTTGTTAATTACAATACATGGAATATATTTTCTTTCTTTTTGTATTTTTATATAAAGATGATCCTATTTAAATCAATGTGATAAACAAGTAATCAAAAAGTAGTCAAATGTGTAATGTAATGGATTATGTTACTAACCACAATTTTTGTAACGTAATCTGGAATAATTTGATAATTTGTAAGTAATCTATCCAGCTCTGAAGGTTAGTGAATCTGTTAGTTTTTAGTAACATTATCTTTCTGTTTTCAGAGTCATCTATGATATAGGATAGCATGATTTGTACTAACATCTCAATCTCTTCTTGTGTAGGAAACCCTTCTAGTGGCCAGTTCAGGAAACAGTTGAGAAAGACCAGAGATGCCAGGCCGGCCCACATCCACATGATAACAGAAAACGACACCCCGGCATCATATATCAGCTGGAGAAAGAGACACATGATCACTTTTTCCATTTGAATGACACGCTTGATTGAATGGCAAAAAAAAGAAAAATAGAAAAAAAATATTTCGCTTGTTGCTTGAGTAATGATAAGTGAAAATTTAGCTTTGATCATGTTTTGAAATATTACAATAGAAAACAAATGATTATAAATAATTAGCTTAACTGCTTTTATAGCAGTTTAAGGTGATGAGTTCCCTTTCATTCAATCTGATGCAACATTTCGTCAGAGGCATCAATTCCGAGCACAGACTACACGTTAAACAGGTTTAATTTATTTACATAAAAAAAAATACCTTGACTCCAGGGAAGGTGACGGCCGAAGAAGCGTAGGAGCCGATCATCAGAGACATAACAGTGGAGCTCAGACTCCCAAACATGTTTGGCAGCTACCAGAGGAAAAGCACATCGTTATCCCTACTGGAAAAATCATAAATGCAGCTGAGCCTACACTCACAATGAACAAAAGCAGGAAGGAAAATTAGACTGTTATATTTTCTGAAAACAATGAGCGCATCCAGGCAAAACCTCTAGGCATCTGGAATGCTTAATTGCTCAAATCAAGTGTCAAGTGAACATCATGCCTAACCACAAGTTTATCCAACATAAACCTCACTAATTAAATAAAAAATGAACACATTGCTGCGTAAGAAATATTAATGTTTCAGTACGCAGGAAGTCCTGTTGTGGATTGTGGAAATGAATCAAATTTGTTTTCACATTTTCCATGAATTTCCAAGCAGTGCTTCATTTCTCCAGACTTTTACATGGATGTGTGAGTGTGTTTAACTCCCCTGTGTGAAATGAGAAGGTTAAAAACACACACTTCCATGAAAACGAGCATTTGTACTTCCTTGTGCTTTTCACACACAAACACGAAGTGGCATAACAACCTTGACCTAAAACTGAATTTGTTACAGTAGGCTGCACATCTTAAACACCAGTACAGTATCCAAAGCAATGTTATTATTATTTTTTTTACAGATTCTGTTCACGACTCAGTTAAGCTTATTGCAAGTATTAACTGTATCTCAGATGTTTCTCATAAACGTCCTCATAAAAATATAAATGGTGATAAAGAATACAATTACTGACGAAGTAAGTGTATATGGCAAAATCTATAAAATTACTGTGGATAGCATATCTCAGATCATATAGAATGAGACAGATTTAAAGCAGTGTGTCATTAGTACAGCAGTGGTAGGAAAAACTCATGTGCCTGGTTGATAGATGCCAGTGATCTATATATACTGAAAAGAGGAAGGGACCCAACATAGATCCCTGAGGAACACCAACGGTAATGTGATCTGGGAAGAAGTTAATAAGAAAAGTTAAGGTTCATATTACAGAGGTACTTAAAAAAGGTACATACAAAAGACAATTACGGATAAAGTAGGGATATATAGCAATAAAACCTACAACATAACTGTGGATAGCATAGCTCGGTTTCACATGGAATGAGCCTGAAAGTTAAAGTGTTGTCTAAACGGCACAGCAGTAGTAGGAAAACTCATGTGCCTGGTTGATAGATGCCAGTTACGCTATACATACTGAAAAGAGGAAGGGACCCAACATAGATCCCTGAGGAACACCAATGGTGATTTGATCTGAGAAGAATTTAAGAAAAAAAGTTACGCTTTATATTAAAATATCTGAAATATGATTTCAGACTTTGTTTTTGTTTTGTTTGTTTTTTAAATCTAAGCACAGTGTGAGACTGCTAGGTGTGAGGTTCATGATGTCCTTCGCTTACAAGAAACATCTAAGAATGAGAATAAATCAAAAGTTTACATTTGCTCTCACCTTAATATCATTGACTAGGACAAGTAGTTAAGGGATTAAAGAGATCTCATTTGTGGTCTTATTTATGGGTACTGAGGTTCCTTACTAATTTAGAGGAACTGGACAAAAACAAAAAGTCATCAAGGTCATTAGTTTACTGAGTTCAGATGTCATCAAAACCAAAAACAAAAGTGTACATACAGTGATCAGAACAGTATCAGCTGATTTTTCCTCCATACTGGTAGTAATGCACTGTTTATGAAATCATAGAGCATGTTCTATTCTCAGAAGTGTACACAGGATGTCACTGAATTAAAGCAGTGTTAGTTGTCACATGTAAGGCATTGTGCATGCATACCTGAGCTGCTCTAGTTGAGCCATGTATATGCACAAGGGTAAGTGCGTGTTGGCATCTGTATGATAGAGGTGGGGTGAAATATATATAGAGTTTCTTTACCACACCAGGTGATTTCACTAAACAAATTGGAAATTCACAATCTGTTTGTTGATGACTGTGGGTACAAAGTCTGTGCCCTTGTCTGTTTCAACTGGAGGTTGATGGGGGGCGTAAGAAAAGGCGTGTGGGCAGTTTAGCCTTTTGATTGGTGGGCACAGAAAAAGCCAGAATATCTCCTTCAGTCATGTGCAACGAACCTTTGCCTGCCCCAAACACATAAATACACACACCCACACAACTGTCTGGAAAAAATAAAGTTCAAAAAGCTTCATGTGACAGCTGCATCACAAAACATGCAAGTCACCATAGCTGTCCATGACCCCACGTGCTCCCTTCTCTACCAATTTCTCTCTTTTTTTTCTTACCGTGAGAGATGTGAAGGTCAGACAGATCCCTCCGAAGCCGTTGAGTGAAAGTGCCAGAAAAATTAATGCAGAGAGGACTAGAAAAAAAGGCACAGACCATTATTACACAATTAAAATGTGTGCTTGAACAACTCAAAACTGTGGCAATGACTTTGATATGACAAATAAAATATAATGTGTCTTCTGTATACAGTAGTATACATATAAATGCTACATTTGCTACTAAATGCAACATTTGATCTGGGTATAGCTGTGAATGTTTATGAACATTTTACAAAATATGTACTTAAACATTTAATAAAAATTGCATTTTAATATTTGAAAAAACAATATTCTCATTATATTCTGCTGCCTGTAGATTTTAAAATTGGATAGTTGATTCACAAAATTGGTCAAATAATGGATAATTAATTGTCCATAAAAATATATTGTTTTGTCATTGCTCTTTTTTCAAAAGCAGAAAGTTTTGTCACTTTAAGTAGTAAAATGATTATTCCTTCTGGAAAAAAGCAAAGAAAAATGTACCAAACTGTGAAATTTCTGAATATAAACTTAGTTTTTTTTAATTCAGTTAACTGAAATCCTATTAATAACTGATTACTTAAATAGCTATATTGGCTATAAAAAAATAATAATAATAATTTAAAATCTCCAGTAATTATTGATTGGTTAATTGATTATGAATGTAATTTGAAGACTCATGCAAATTCTGTGTATTTCTGTTTGCAGCTTACCTTTTGGTTGATATGATGATATGGACATAATCACACAAGAGAGTGCAAAACACGCACTAGAAAAAAAATACAAAACATGAAAGATTATTAAATAAACACACATTATTAAATGTGAAAGTGCTTTTATATGCACATATTACTCAGTGTTTTGAAATGCAATAAGTCATGCAGAGATTTCATGACTCAAGTGCATTATTTAAAAACATGTGTTGCTTCCTGATGGAGTGTTGCTACTGTGATCTAAAACACAGGCATTAATGTGTAGGTTTGTCTTCACCTTCCAGTAAGGCGAAGAGGCCTGGGGCCAAACCGGTCCATCAGTATACCCAACGGCAATGTAGCAGCACTAAGCAGGAATGAGCCAATGGTGAAGCCCAAATTTAGCATTTCTTCCTGTTCCACACAACTCAGCCAATCATCTAGTGCGCTAGCGTTCACACTCTCAGTCGTATTTTCTACAGAAGGAAAGCGAGAGGAGGTCAATGAAAGCAAGAGACCGAGACTTTATTAAGTTTTAAAGTCTCCACACAGTTCAAGTTTCTCAGGCACTCCGGCTCGGGTATCTTCTGGAGCTTGTTAGTGACCAGTGTTAGGATGCTCGTGATCTGCTTGACTTCTGTGACTGATTACCTGTGCACAGGTGGGAGTAAAAGCCCTGTCCCTTGAGCATAATGAGCAGAGAACCCCATCCCAACAGCACGGCAGAACATGACAGATTCTCCAGCACGGCTGTGACAGCCATCCACCAGCGCCTCCTGTACGCCTGCAACACAGACGGAGCCATCCTCCTATCAGACAGAGAAGAGATGAACAGATGAGTGTCAGAGCTCTGGAGGAAACACACAGTGGCATATTAGAAAAATATACACGGATTCTGCCTAAGCATACTACATTTTTAACCCAATAAAGTTATACATACACAATTATATTTCTGTTTTTACTGTATTTTTTTTGCACTACCATTAAAAATTTGGGGGTCAGTAATATATATATATATAATGTTTTTACATTTTTTTATATAACGTCTTGCAAGCTCACCAAGGCTGCATTTACTTGATAAAGAAAACAGTAAAAATATGAAATATTATTACAATTTAAAATAGCAGTTTTCTGTTTGAATGTGAAGTAAAAATTAACTTTATTTATGTGATCCAAACATTAATTTTCATCAGCATTACTGCAGTCTGTCTTCAGCTTTTTTGAAGTCTCTTATGCTAATCAAGACTGCATTCATTTGGTCACATATACAGTAAAAATTATTCATTTTTTATGTTATTTAAAATGACTCTTTTCTATGAAAGTGTAATTTATTTCTGTGATGCACAGCTGTATTTTCAGCATCATTCCTCCAGTCTTCAGTGTCACATGATCTTCAGAAATCATGATAATATACTGATTTACATCTAAGAAACTGAATCTGATTATTATTAATGTTTAAAACTTTTTTTTCTTTTTTTTGTTGCTGCTAATTTTTTTCTTTTTTTAGGAATCACTGATTCGTTTCTCAATCGATTTGACACTTATCTCAAATGCAGTGCACTTGTTCTCATACAGCTGACACAGCCATCCAAACACAGAACTATCTCAACCAAACAGAAGCAAATGAAGCACTGCGCAACTTTTTTCTAGTAATGCATTTATAAAAAGTAATATTTCTACAAGTAAACTCTATTGATTATAAAACACATTCAGCTGTAGATGCACAAACATGCAAGTGACAATACATATTTATTGCAATTCTTCAACGGGGAGATTTGTTTGATATATATTGTGTATCTCTATATGAAACAAAAACCCACAAGAAAAAACGAATTGCCCCTTTAAACTTAATCTGTCTGCAAGAACTGAACCCAAGAACTACAGATCAGTCTTTTACTACAGTGATGCATATATATAAATATAAATATAATATACCTGACATTTTTTCTTATAATGCATGTGTGTTTTCTGTATACATTAATTATCCTGAATTATTGATCTGACCATCCATTTACATCTGGAAAGACCATTTCAGTGCATTGTATCTACACTACATATTAGCTGCAATCTCAGTTCTGAAAAATGTTTGGACATTTACAGTAAATAACAGAGTTATTACAGTTATATTGTACATATTATATTGTATACAGTTACTGTACAAGGAGGACTAAAAGCTGTACTATCAACAATACAACACTTTATAACTGTAACTCCCTCTAAAGGAGAGGTCATAATTGTTTACACGGTCAATTAGGGTCATTCAAATACCAGTTTAGGGCCAATCAGAATATACCATGTTCATTTCAAAGAATGACAAATGACATATTGGTTGGTTGTATGAATTATTGTGAAAACATTTGAGAGTTTTATGCACATTGTTTTGAGAAAATTATTTGCATGATTTTTTATTTAGCATGAAATGAATGAAAATGTACAGTCTGTGTGGGACAATAGTTCCCCGTGTTAACTGTTTTGAGAACAGTGACCCGAGTTTGGAGAACTGTTTTAAATGAAGAACTGTAATAGAAAGTTTAGGTGAAATAGGAATCTTTTCTAACATTATACTATATATGCCTTTAAAACCGACACCCACGAATCTTCATTCTTGAAATCTCTGGGATTTAGTAAGAAAAAGACACTCCTTAACATTCACTACAACCAACACACGCAAAATCTTCTTCTCAAAAGGAGGTGTGTCCAAACTATTTGCATGCGCTCACAATAAAAACCACAATCACACGTGCTTTGTTGTATCACAAATTTGAACCCTTAGTTTAGTTATTAATTCAGAACCTGCATCTCAAAGGCATGAGAAATGTGTATCCTCTGATTCTAGAAGAGATAATATAATTTTTCTTCAAATGTGTACAAGTTTTAGTTTGTAAGCGGGGTCAACTTATCCCATGACATGACTGAAAACCATTGGTCTTTACAACTCGGATAACCCACACACACACACACACACACACACACACACACACACACACACACACACACACACACAGTAAATACAGAAAGAGAGAGATATAAGAGACACAGGCAATATAAGAGACATATAGAAAGCAGAGAGAAGGAAAGGCAGGGATCTCAGCAGGACACGTTTAATATGATTAGACACAGTCCACAGACATCTTTGACCTCAAATGTTGGGTTTATGAACGGGTTTTTGTTTTGTAACTCACACGGTGTATTAGGACACGTGCTAAAAAAAATAAGTGAGCACCATTCATATTCAAAAGAAAGAAGAAAAGCAGGTTTGACAATGGTGCAAATCCATCCTCGTTTCCAAAGATCACAGATTTTTCAGTTTACAGGACGCCAAAAATGGAAAATAGTTTATAATGAAGTTCAGGTTTAAAAGTTAAAAGTAAATGTGTGCCCTTGTCTCTCTTCATCTATGACTATGACCCAAAAAGCAACATGATGTCACATTCAGAACATGATCTGGTGAAGAATCAAATTAAAAATATTGAATCCCTTACTCTCTTCTGGATAATAATCGAATCAACTCTTTTAGTGCGCTCCTCTGGTGAAGAATCGAATCTTCTGAATCGCTGAATTCATCGAGTCGTTTCGAATCTTTTTTTAACGGTGGACGAACAGAATGTGTAAATCAGAGCAATACTAAGAAAAAGGGCATAATTGTGAGATAGAAACTCAGAACAGACACGTTAAATCACATTTCTGAGAAGAAAATTAGAACTGTTATAAATAAATTTACTTATGGAATTACTTGTAGCTATTTAATGGCGGAAAAAAAAAATAGATCCCCATATAAATTATATTACTATAATTAAAACTCGTATGAACTTATGTGATTTATTTTGATAAAATACTTCATGAAATATAATCATAGAGAAATTATAGCCACAATTAGCTTCAAGCTACAACACTTTTACTTAAAAGTCACTATATCGATCCTGTGAGTGTTTGTAAAAACTTCTGGCAGCGATCTAATGTAGATTTTGGTCAAATGATGTTATGTTAATGTTAATAATTTTAAGGGGAAGATGCACAATTACAACTTCTGTGGGGAGTAAAATAACTAATGCAACCGATGCATGTTACGAGTAATAAATTAAATCTTTGGCGAGATGTGAACTCGGAATAGTGAGGGGGAAAAAAATCATAATTGTGAGATATAAAATCAGGATTACAAAAAAGATTCAGAATTGTGTAAAGTCTGTTTTTTAGTAGTTTTATTTTTTTTATCAGTCTTCCACTGAATTCCACTTTTATCACAAACAATAAGAATCATATAGTTCGGTTCGCACGCGTTCGCTGGTTTTAATCGAATCGATTCCTCAGAACTGCATACTCTATTTATCCCAGATTCCATCTGATATTAGTCATTTTACTATTTAGGGCAGATAGTGAGCACACTGTATGTTTTTTTTTTTGCGCCATGTGAGCCCTTCCCAAACCAAAACGCCGAGGATTTAGCTCTCATTTCCCCTGAGGACAAAGGCTTGGTTTTCTCGACGTGTCTCTGAGTGTCGACTTTCTCGACGGGATTAAATTAAACAAACACGCTTTCCTCTCAACGCTCGAGACGCTCGAGATCTCGCCATATGCTGCCCACAACTAGCAATAAATCATGCCTTCCACAACACAGCTAGTCTAAAATAGAACATGAACTCATGCAAAAGACATCTGAGCTCACTTAAAACACTAAACATGGGCATTTCCATTATTTTGAAAAAAAAAAAAGAGCAGAAACACAGAAACCATTCAACTCATTCATGCCACGTGTCTCACTGTATCTTACAGTAAGTTACCCAAGTCTCTATTTACACTCGTGATGAAGATGAACCCATTTACCCAAAACGAGTGTTTGTCACTACAGCCATTATTATTATAAAACATCTATGTTTTCTTATCTTAAACTAAATGTAGTAAGCATTTAATTCCATTTAAACCACTTACTTCATTTGTCAGTCTCTCGTTATTTCCTGGTTTTCTTCAGTTTAGGCGCTCATACAAAAGATAAACACTAAAAAAAAGTTGTTCTGATGCCTCTTGATAATAAAGTTTATCTGCTCTGAGCTTCTGCTTCTCTGGTTCTTCTTCAGATCAGCAGGCAAAGATCTCCAGAAGCCTTCTTCCTAACCTATATTTAACAATGAATGATGGAGCACCCCCAGTCCTCTTTCACTCTGTGTTGAGGGCGTCTCTTACACTGTTAACATACGAATAGTGTATGTTAATAGAAACGAGCTGTTAGCTAATATAACCATGCCCTTACAAGTAGTTACGAAAAAGTAGAATACTTCAAGTTTATTTTACTTAAGTAAAGTTCAAGTATAATAATAATAACTAAATTGGCCCACTTTATATAAAAGTATACTTTTAAGTATAACAGTAGTAAACTACTGTATAGTTTACCTCTATGTTTGTAGTTTGTACTGCTATTAAACTAAAAGTGAACTTCTGATAGTTTACTAATTAAATACTTTGTGAAGTATAGTCTCAGTAAACTTCTAGTTTAGTAGTTTTATTCTGCATGTATACTCATATGTTTTCTTTAAGTGAACTTTACATCATACTTTAAGTATACTATGTCCCTATTTAGGTATGAGTTTGTATATATTTTGTTGTATGAATATCTGAACATACACAACATCCGAAGAAAGAACAGAGGATCGGTTTGTAAACAAAAACATTTTATTCTAGCTTCATGCATTCTTTTTTTTAAACACTTTAATGTGTTTCATAAAAAAAAATTAAATAAAGAAATAACATTTTGAACAAAAAGCTGAAAAAAAGACTATGAATTGGATTCAGAATGATAATCAAAACATAGATGGAGTCGATCAACACCCCAAAGCTCGACTGCAATTATTACCTCTTCATCTGTCAACATTTATTCCATCACTTTTGTTTGAACGATTAGCTTGTATTAGTAAACAGACTGCATTTATAGGCATATTATTAGCATCCTTATAAACTTTATTTTTATATGTTATAACGCATTGTGTGATTTGTTTAAAGTTACGTCATAAATAAATAAATAAAAGTATTTGCTGCTTATACATGAAATTCTACAGCTACCAGATTCTTTTAAGATTAAGTGCCATCTGCTGGCTAGATTTATAATAATATATCACGATCTTCTGGTAAAATATGAATAAGGTGATGATCAAATGCGATAAAGATCTCGTTGTGTTTAAAGAAAAGATATGCAATTTTTGTATTTTGCGAATTACATCAATAACCACAATAAGGCTTTTCCACAGTTTAGCCTCAAATAGTTCATAAATAATTTTAGACTTTTATATTATTTATATATATTTTTTTTCTATTATTCGTATTATTTTACATTTCACATCAACTTTTAACCATTAAAGCCATTTTAAAAAATGGTTTTCTGTAGTGTGTTTTGGGACATATTTCATTAGGATTAATTGATTTTAACAAGCAACCAATAGAAGACCAACAGGGTACAGTTTCCATTAAAACCAACACAATTCCCATTAGCAAAACCATTGCAATTTATGTAATGGTGTCTCTTGTTTCTTTCAGCATTAACACCTGAAGTTTCCCTCATGAGAAAACAAAACAAAAACAATATATATATATTGCAAAAACTAACATTGTATTAATATATTGCAAAAACTAAATGATCTGAAAGTGTAACAATGCAAAACAAGTTTTCTGTAAAGGGTAGATTTAGGGTTACGTGATAAAAAATATCATTTGATCAGTATAAGAACAATATTGACAACAATATTGCTCATCACTTTGCTCCTGATAATAGTTATTATAGTATGATATGTATTTACAGGTTGGATTTATTAACAGAATCAAGGGGAATTTTTTCAGCGAGCAAACATGCTAAACTTTACAAAGTGTTCTTCATATAGAGAGAGGCTGTAATAATCCTGGATAATGAACAGTGTGAAGCTAGAGGTCATTAATGAGGTAAGGCTGTCCTCTGCTGGTGGTGTGTACAATAACAACTTCTTCTTCAGTTGAAGTTGATCGAAACCTTTCCATCTCTGGCTAAAATATGAATCTATGAATCATGAATTGTGAATCACATCAAAATACAGACTCATATTTGTTTAGAGCTGTTTGAATGGTGCTTGATCTGTGCAGATTTCTCTCCTGATTCAGACCAGAACACTTTTTTATGGATCATGAACTCATATTTGAGTTAATAATGTCTTAAAGATGGATTTGTTTCTTATAAACACAGCTTTGCTCTTCTCCAGATATTTACTGATGGACTGGAGTGCTGTGGATTATTGTGATGTTTTTTTCAGCTGTTTGCAGTCTCGTTCTGACGGCACCCATTCACATCCATCGCTGAGACACTGATGCAATGCTACACTTCTCCAAATCTGATGAAGAAACAACAAGAAACAACTCATCCTACTCTTAGATTACCCGAGGGTGAGGACGTTTTCATTAAATGTTTTATGTCTGGGTCAACTATTGCTTAGATTAAGTTGAGCAGTGATGCAGAAAAGGAGATGGATTGCAATATACAGTAGATGTAATTGTATTTGTTATGCATTACATCTCTTTAATATACTCTAACAGCATTGCCATTAAAAAAAACACACATTTTCTTCATAATTAGATATTACAGTTTTGTCAGCTGCTTACACACATTTTCAAAACTTTACACACAAATCCAAGAGTTGCAAACACACATAATGAAAAATGACTCGCATCTCTTGCAAGAAGTAGCATTGCATTCAAAATATCACAAAGACATCTCAAAAGCAAACAACTTTTCCATAATATCCGTTCCTGTTAGATTTGTGCGTGTTACATAGAGAACTGCATGTTGTGTTTTGCACAAAAAAACCCTTCCTAACAGTATTGATAAATCCATTCAGAATAGATTACAGATTCAGAGAATTGCCTTCAGTGTCAGTGACACTTGATTATCATCCTGTGAACAATTACAGCTTCAAAGCTAAATCTGCACTCCAGTTTCAGTAATCAATAAATCAGCTCCAAATCCAATGATCCAAACATACGAGGGGCGTTCAAAGAGAGAAGTCAAAGATACAGATTAGGATCATGAACTCAAAGTTATAAACAGAATCCAGACAGGGAAACATGCAAGACTTTGTGGGATGAGAAACGGACTTGGCGCTGATGAAGAACAGCTATAAGTGAAGATGCTGCTGATGCTTCACAGCTGAATCTGACCATGTGGAGCTTGTGTGTCGTTCATGTCTTCAGGTCCAGCAGTGTCCTGCGAACAGCTTTCTGTAAACTGAGCAACATTTCTGCTGCAAATCAGTGGATGCATGACAAAAGTGGGATGCATTAGGGCTATTACTTTGTTATTAAACAGATGCCAGGAGAATTTCTGTACAGTCAGTATGCTAAAAATGTACTTTGAAACAATTTTCACTCAGAAAGTGCTTGCAGATTTAAAAAAGAATTACAAAGAAATGGCAATTAACACATTCAATTTAACATTTTGAAGCTGAAAGACCATTTTTTTCTACAAAATGTCAGAAATGTGATTTCTACTGCAAATCAGTGAATGTATAGCAGAAATGGGGCACATTGCATTATTTTTGCATTACATTCCCGTGTTATGGTAAAATATTATTGGGTCATTCTGTGTAAAAAATTTTTTTTGCTAATGTTTCTTCTGAAGAAAGATAAATTTGTATAGTCATGAAAGGCAAAATATTAAATGTTGTGGATTAATATTTACTGAGCAATCCGTCATTTTGTGGAGAAGTGGTCAAAGTGGCCATTTTCACCTGAGAGTCAGAGCCAAATTACAAGGGGATAAAAATGACTTCAGAAAGATGGCAAGATCATGATGTTTCTTTTAGACAGAGATTGGTAGATCTATTAGTAAAATCAGTTGATTTTAGCAATCTCCTTTGTATTATGTGCCAATGGTTACCTTCCAAAAATGGGGAAAGAGCTCTTTTCAAGCCTTTTCTCCAAAGTTCGCAGGCCTGTAACTAAAGAATTATTAAAGATATCTTAATACCCTTTGAAATATTGGGTTTTAACAAACTTTTCCTTTGGTATCTTAATTTTTAAGGCTCTATATGGTTCAGGTCCAGAGATATTGGAATTTCAATATGGCTCCAAAAGTAAATCGTTAAACTGCACACGTCTTTGGTGGTCAAAAACCAAATGTGGGTCACTTCGCAAAACGTCTGTCAAAACAACTGCACTGAACATACCTGTCTGAGTGCCATAAATATTCCTTTCCCAAAACTTTCATAACTCAAGAAATGCTAAAGATATTGCAATATAATTTTGGATTGTGTTTTTGGACGTGTACAATTTAGCAGTTTACTCCTGGAGCCATATTGAAATTACAATATCGCTGGACCTGAAACATATAGAGCCTTAAAAATGAAGATGTCAAAAGGAAAGTTTGTGAAGACCCAATATCTAATTATATCTAAAGATATCTTTAATACTTCTTGAGTTACAGGCCTGCAAACTTTGGAGAAAAATCTTTAAAACGTGCTCTTTCCCCATTTGTGAATGGTCACCATTGGCACATAATACAACAAAGATGGCTAAAGTCAAAAGATTTTACTAGTAGACCTAACAATCTCTGTGTAAAAATAACATTATGATGCTGCCATCTTTCTGAAGTCATTCTTACCCCTCTGTAATTTGGCTCCAAATCTCAGATGAAAATTGCCATTTTGACTCCACTCTACAAAATAGTGGATTACTCAGTAAATATTCATCCATGACATATAATATTATGGCTTTCATCACTATACATGTTTATCTTTCTTCAGAAAAAAAACAGTAGCAAATTCAAAAATTTGAGCCGGGGACTTCTGGTTGAGTTGCACAGGACGACCCTGTTGTATTTGATTGTATCTACAGAGTGATGCAAAAAGAGCAAATGGATCAACACAAACAAATTAAATTTGTTGTTAGCTCAGGTCCACAATTTTAATAATGTTTTGGTAAATGAATACATGTTGGAATGAACATTAACAAATGCTCTAGATGTATTTTTCATTGTTAATGTAAACTAATGTCAACTAATGTAACCTTATTGTAAAGTGCATACCTAAAATGTTGCTTGCCCCTTTAATAGAGAAAACAGTGGCAAAAAAATAAAGGGTATGTGAACCCACTGGAATAGTTAGTTTTCTGCATTAATTGGTCAAAAAATATCATCTGATCTTAATCAAAGTCAGGAGAACAGACAAACACATTGGGTTTCAGCTAACAATCTCTCATGTTTTATTGAAACCATCAGATTAAACATTAACAGTGTTGTGGAAAAAGTGAACTTCACCTTGTTGTCATCATCTGGAATTTTTTTGTGATGTCTGTTCATGATGCTCATGATGTTTGTTGAGTTCTCAGCAGTTCATCTGTCTGCTGTTCTTCAGCAATATCATATTTTTATTTAGTACTGCCATTCATAAGCTACAGAAAATGTTTCCCAGAAGACAAAAAAGTACAATTGCATTGCAGTAATACATTGCGTGAGTCCATCCATTGTTCTCAGTGTGAAAAGATGACCTTAAAATGATGCGGTCACTGGTGTAAATGGTTCAAACATGCAGAACATGCTGGAAAACCAAAGAACGAGGGATTTTTCTGAAGAACGGCAGGCTCAGAAATCTCACTCTCACAGCAATCAGGCTTCAATAAAAATTATAACGGTTTGTGTTTTGTTAGCTTAAGCACATTGTGTTTGTCTATACTTGTGACATTGATTAAGATCAGAGGACATTTTATTGCCAATTAATGCAGAAAACGAACCATTCCCAGGGGGGTTTACATACTTTTTCTCGCTGCTAAACACTACGCTATGCCTGAGCTCTTCTGTCTAGACACAGAGGTTTACGGTTCTTGTTTAATATGATAAACAGATTGTCCAGACGCACCTGTGGTTTGTGATTTGGATGAATGGTGTGATGTCATCGAATCACTGAGAGTGAAGCGTGTGTTAAAGACTCCAGAGATCAGCAGAACATCTGTCTAGAGTTAAAAAATTACATTTGGCACACTGTGTGCAAAAAAATTATGACCTTACACTCATTAAGTATTGTTCAGCAAGCCACAAGCTTATCTCAGGAGGTCCTCTGAGCCATGAGTCATGCACGCCTTTATTGTAGACTTCTGCTATTGTGGTGTACTGATAGAAATGTAGCATAAAAATACAGTCACAAATTATCTCCTATATGTATATATTTCATTGCCTGGTATAATGTTAATATAACAGCCTTAAAAAATGAATAAAAATTCTGCTTTGTAAAACAACTTAATATTTTACTGTGCATTTATTGTTTTGGATATGGTATTTATTTATTTATTTTACCATAAATTGCCCATTAATTTTATTTATCTCAGAAACACAATTTTTACAGTAAAATTACATGCATTGTTCAATTTAATTTAGGAATGTTTTTAATAATGTAATGTTTTAGTATACAGTACGGAAACTTACTGTTAAACAATTACATGTCTTTATTTTTTTTTTAACTATAGCATTTGCTTTGTACAATATTGTACAATCATTTTACAATATTTTATATACATGTCCATTTACAGTCTTTCTGCATGTAATATAGTCCTATTTGATTTTTTTTTTTTACCATAAATTGTTATTAAAAAAACAAGAATTTTTTTTACAGTAAAATTTATGTCCAGTGTAACTTAATATTTTTACTGTATATGTAGGTGACTCTAGGACAGTATTTCAAATGTAAAATGTGTAGCATATATTGAATAACACTAGAAAATGTTTAAATCTGAAATAGTACCGATAAGCTGTTTTTTCAGCACTAAATGAAGGTTGATGCATGTGATTCCAGTGTAAAGCACACAGGCTCAGTCATAACTGGTGCAAACCTGAAGTGTTGAAAACGGTTAAAGCAAACCAAATCACATTACATACATTACAGGCCTGCAAATGTGAAGAAGCTGACATGAATTTTCCAACAAAGACACTGCTGCTTTATAAACGTCACATGTTTTGTCTGCCACTAAAAGGAAATACAACTCAAACAAGCATCTTTCTTCATCAGATTACATTTAATTTCACATTTTGCTGGAATGACTCCACACCCTTTATGCATGTTATGATTTACAAATACAGTCGGACAATAGCAGATCACCTAAAAAACAGCCTCAAATGCTTTGATGAGATTTAAATTCCTCCCAAATTAGACCTTATTATCATTCCTCAATTTCTCTGTTCTTAATGATGACCAGACTGCAATCAGTATGAACATATAAACAGACATCTCTCTCTCTCTCTCTCTCTCTCTCTCTCTTTCTCATGTGGTTTTAATTTTCGTCCCCAGGCAACGTTTGGAGTTTGGCTGAGCTTGAGTTTCATTGTAAAACTTCAGTAAAAAGATCAACTCCACTTCCAAGGCAGAGACGCAGGACTCGAGTTTATGATGATTTCCTCAGAGGATCAGTGAGGGCCCCGCGGGGCTCCGTTCGGCTCTCAGGGGCCACAGCGAACAGCTCAAACAGCTGCTATTCATATCCACATGGTGGCACCAGAACACTTAATCTTTAGAAGCACTTGGAATTTGTTGTGTATTTTGAATTAATATAACTATTTGAGAATTGGCTTGTTTTCATTTGCAAGTATTGTCATTGAGAGCCTTGTTTCTTTGAGTGATTATACTGTATGCACTATTTTGGAGTTTGGATATTACATGTCCTCAAAGCTTTATTTAATTCTACTTCAGTCATTTCAATTTTTTTTTACAACAAACTGATTTCAGTTGCCAAGGAATTGACAAATTACTGGCTGAAACAGATGTTTAGCATTTAGAAAACTCAAAATCCACAATGCATCATTACATAAAAAAATAAAATTTTTAGTTTTTACATCAGAAAGCTAAACATTTGATTTGTGGTCGGATCAAACATTTTTATGTTTTGTTTCCATTTTTAATTGAGGTTTAGGTAATTCTGTTGTTTAAATATATTTTTAACGTGTATATGATATTTTATTTAAGTTTTAGCTATTTTAGTAAATCAAGTTAAATGACGAAAACAGAGAAATATTGTAAAATAAGGAAAAAATATATAATATTTGATTTTATTTCAGTTAAAATGTAAAATTTTTTAATTTTAAATAAAGCTTTACTTTTTTTTGGTTTTATTAGGTTTAAATCTTTTAATGTGTTAATAGTTTTAAATGATATTTTATTTCAGTTTTAGCTATTTTAGTAAACCAAGTTAAACTAAACAAAAACAGAAATGTAAAATAAATGTAAAAATGTAATATTTAATTTAATTTCAGTTAAAATGTAACATTTAAAAAGTTCAAATAGAGTTACTTTTTTGTTTTTGTCATTTAATTTTTTTAAAATGTGTTTACAGTTTTTAATGATATTCTATTTCAGTTTTATTTTTTTTTGTTAGCAAATCAAGTTAAACTACATTTAAAATAAGTTAAAAAAATTTTATATTTAATTTTATTTCAGATAAAATTTGACATTTTTTATCATTGAAAATAATGTGCATTTTGAAAAACGTCAGATGTTATGTTGCCATGTCATTTTGAGTTTTCTCATCCTTCTTTCTTTTTCTTTTGTGGGTTTTGTTTTGTTTGTGTTTGTACCAGTCATCCGTTTCCATCCAAGGATGAAGCAGTGATGAAAACTCACATCCCATTAACACCTGCACACAAAATATCATTTCAGCAGTCATCATCATATCTGGAACTGATTCAGATCAGCAGGTTTAAGACAGGAGCGGTGTGTAAGGTGGAGGCTGATGGATGGCTTGTGACCTCCAGCGACACGGATGATGGATGATGGTGGAAGAGGAGAGAACGCGAGGGGAACAGTGTAGGATAGTGTTAAGCTGTAAAACAACAAAAGGTGTCTTAAATGTCTAAAATGGTGTTATTAAAATCCGCTCCCTCACTCGTCCTGAGGATAAAGAACAATAGTGTTGTCATTCACACAGTTAGCTCTCATAAACTCTTCACACATCCTCTATTGCTCGGTTAAACTGAGCCAAAGGAGACCAATTTCCCTTCTGCAGACTCTCTAAACGTCAAACTGAACGAAGCCTGCTGTGGACTTGTAAACAGCTGTGTTTTCAGCTGATTGTGTGATTGCTCGTGACAGAAAGCTCTTTGAGATCCAGCTACAGCGCTGCTGCTGTAAAGAGTCTGTTTAGAGCAGATCAGCAATCAACTTTGACAAGATAACAGTCCTTTCGTCAAAAAACATTAGTTTTCTCATCCGCGCTGCGTCCAATTTGATTTACAGTGTTTGGTCGTATTGTGATCATTTATGATAACTTTACACAGTTTACTGTGGATTTTAAGATAATAACATATATAAAATAACAGGTAAAATATGACTCACTATTAAGAATACTATATTGCATCGAGGTAATTCACAGAAATGGTTTGGAAGATAGATTTTTTATTTTATTAATTAATTAAATATTTAATTTTTTTAAATGTAGGCCTACTCGCTTATTATTTTAAGTTTATTAAAACCTTAAATGTTTAATAATCTTTATGTGACAGCATTATTTAAAAATCATTAAAATCCCATTGTAGTTTTTATTAATGTTTTAAATGTTTTTGTTTTTATATTTATTTATTTTTTGATAAAGCTTAAATAATTTTTTTGGTGTTATCTTTATTATTATATATATATATATATATATATATATATATATATATATATATATATATATATATATATATATATATATATATATATATATATATATATATATTTTTTTTTTTTTTTTTTTTTTAATGTGCACATAGTTTTTATTTATTGTAGTACATCAAGTTAAACTAAATGAAAATGAGAAACATTGGCTAAAGTAAAATTAATTTTTACTGTAATGACGACTGATAAAATGTACACTCAATATTAAATAAATGTAAAATCAATTACATTAATTTCCACATTTATTTAGTTTGTATTCCTTGTTGAAAAATACTAACAATTAACTATGGTTTAATGTACTGTTTGGCACATTATTCACTGAAAGGCTCAAGTTGTGCATTCGTTTGTGTGCTTGATCAGTCTCTTTGTCTAAAAACAATGTTCTGTCAACAATGTTGTGTTTATTTTGTCTATTGAAGCTGACAGGGATATTTTCTAACATATGTTAGCAGTGGGATATATATATATATATATACAGTCAGTAGCCTTCAACTCTTTAACTCTTAAGTCTGCATCCGTGAAGATCTCTAAAGGGCACGCTTGCATGTCAGAGTTACTTCTTACCTTCAGAGTCCACACATGTCTGTAATTACACCCCAATTGCTTCCCCAAACTTTATGTAGGGCTGTGTGTTTATATGTGTGTGTGTGTGTGTGGCTCCCTTTGCTTCCAAAACAGGTGTGTGATTCTAAACAGTATTGCTCAAGCGTTTAAAGGAGGCTCCGCTGACTTTTCATCTTTTCAACATGTTTCCACCTTGACTGTTCCCAAACGAATGGAACGCAAACAAACTCCTCACACTTCACTGGATTCAAAGAGCGGACACAATGGAAGCGTGAGGCAAGACGTTCCTCTGTAAATTCTAACCCGAGTCGCGTTTGAGAAGGCCGCGTTTCATCTGTTCGCAAACAACGAAGCCTCTTAATAATCTTAAAGATCCTGGGGAATAATGAAGAAAGGGGAAAACGGAATTTCCCCACTAAATGGAATTCCGCGGAACGCTGATGCTACACTGTTGCATACAATGAAGGTGAATGAGGACACAGCGAACCGGAAACATACGCTTTTATATATACTCCAGGTCTTCTGAAGGCATCGACCACAAATTTGATCTTAAATGAGCTGCTGGCACTAATTTATCTCCAGTATAAAGCCGTTCTTCACCTGACAGCTTGTGTTAAGGTCACGGAAAAACGACAGAGACAAATGAAAGAGAGAGGAGAAGCAGAACGAATGAAAAAACCTCTCAAGCTCAAGGATTTTAAAAACTGTTACAGTTCATTAGTTTACGTTGAGGATTCTTGTAACTTTTAAAAGCCTCCAAAAATAGTCCTGGCCATGTGTGTGTGTGTAGAGAGACAGATCAGATACTGTAATCTCTGACACTAAAAGCTTTTTATTTACCTCTCGGTTGCTCGCTCACTCATACGTTCACAGACACATGTCTCTGTGCTCATCAAACTGAGTGTGTCCTTCACTTACAACGGAGTTCACATTCTGTGGCACAGCTTAAAACCATCACCTGTTCCTCTCACACACTCCAACACGTGTGAACCGGGTTTTTCTTCTGAGAATCGAGGATGAGTTTCAGACCAAACCACTAGCTATTGACCTTATTCTATCATCAAGTTGAACTTTGCAGGTTTAACTAGTTTAAGGCACTTGGTTTCCTCAAGTTAAATGAGTTGAGTAAACTGTTTTACAGTGTATAGACTTATTTGAATGCTTAAAAAAAAGAAACGGGGTCAGCTGGGGTCAGCGGGGACCCGGTGAAGGTTGTACCAGTGGGCCCTGATTGAAATAGTTTAATTTGTATGTTCGTTTATTTTTATTTATTTGTGCTATTTACACAATGTTTACGTTTTTTTTCAAGTTTGTAGGTTTCAAGGTACAGAAACCAAATAATTAAATGTAAAATAGCACTGGATAGTCTTCAATGTAAAAATGAAATATACAATCTACATTTACAAACCTACATTTATTCAGACACCTTCAACATTTCTCACATTATTACAGTTTTGCTATATATATCAAAAATTATATCTGGTGTCTGAATAATTTTTGGTTTGACTGTTAAAACTACAAAGTAATTCAGTCAAGAGCACTGAGTGATTTTCATTTTCACTTTCTTGGATTAACATTACAGCAGCCAGTCGCTAAATTAGGCGTGGTCACTTTAAGAGACGATGAACGCATCCAATATAATACACATCCCATTTTTTCCTCAACTATTTACTTTCACTTAAGAAATAACTGACAGTTTTTTCGAGCATAATTTCCAAGGTGGATATTTTGACATATTTTGTATGTATTTGTCGGCACAAGAGCAAAAATAAGCACATTCGATGTTCAAGTGTTTTTAAACGCCTCTCTCTCTCTCGTGCGCACCGAACACAGCGCGCGCACGAGAGAGAGTTCAGCTTTTCCGCATCTTGTGTTTGGATCTGTTTTTATACAGTCTATGGTTTGGATGCTTTAATGTTTAAATCGACAAGCGGTAAGGCTTAAAAACACGTGAAAAAGATAAGCTGTCGTCGGTTATATAAAATATCAAGGTGAAAGTCATCATAGCTTGCTATAGTAGCCTATAGACCCAGCTCCCAACCCAACTCTGAGAATATATTAACGGCGATATTTTTTTTATCGCCCGATAAGAGTCTCACGTTAAAGCAGCACGTTAACGCCGATAACGGCCCACCACTAATTATTACATTTGAAAAGTTACATTTTTATTTTAGATTATATATAATTTTTTTACAAGAAAGTAATACTATTATTCAATTTGCAATGCATTTAATTTTTTTTTATCATAGTTTCAACAAAAATATTAAGCAGCTGTGACACTGAAAACTGGAGTAGGCCTAATGATGCTGAAATTCAGATTTGATCACAGGAATAAATGACATTTTAAAAACATACATAGCAATTAATTGCAATTTTTTACAATATCACTGTTTTTACTGTATATTTTGTTCCGTGGCCGAGACACTTTTCCATTGAGATGAATGTGAATGCTAACATACGGCTTTCTAGACCTTCTTGGAGGAGCACAGTTCGCATGTAGAGCCCTTCAAATCAATCTCTTATGAGGTGTCACTCGGTTAAGATGCTGTCTAGGTAGGCGTTAGATTATGGAAGCATATGGGTAGCATTATTCAAATTGGGATGTAATATTCAAAATGACAATGCAATATGTAAAATGGCAATGCATTTCTGTATTTACATTTACATTTTCCAATACATTTGTGCAACGTTTGGTGCAAAATGAAAATGAAAATTAAATTACATAATTTTCATTTGCCATTTCATACACCAGTTTTAATATGTAAAATGAATACTAATTTTAACGCTTTATAAGTTGCAAAATGAAAATGAAAATGTATTACAGAAATGATAAGATATGTATAACATGTTCAAGCAAAAACTGTGGCAAAAGGATCATTTAAATGCTATTTTTCTTAAATGCATTAACACTCACAGTCAAGACACTTACGATTGCATTTTCATTCAGTGTCCCGCAGTGAATGTAGCAAAATTCAATGCGCACATTGAAAATGCATTCCGAGCCGATCACGTCTCCGCCCCCTCGCGCCATGTCAATCACTGCGTGAACAAGGCGGGGCTTGCAGAAGGTCTGAGACTCAAATCTCAAGAAGAGGATTCAAGTGAGAGAACATGGACAAGACCGTTGGTCCGTGTACGTTTTGATCATTTCGGTTTATGGCTTCAATATTTCATTCTCACTTGTGGGCGTAGCTGAAACGCTGCTTTCATCTGATTGGTCGAATCGCTCCAGTTTCAGCTCGGTCTTTTCATTCTTTCAGACAGAATAAGAGTCAGTGCGAGTGAAGCACTGTAATGTCTGAAACCACCGCTCACTGTTAATTAGAATAATATTTGAATCAGATGTAGCTGGGCACATAATTCGTGCTGCTGAGACCTGCAAATTATTTCTAGGTTGTAGTATTGTATGAATATTGTCCCACTGATAAATACAGTGCAAATAGTTCTGTCTCTTTGGATAAAAGTGAAGTGGAAATAAAAATCAATAATAGACTGAACAGTTGTCTGTAACATTTACCACTCTCATCTTTTAAGTCATAAGGCACTAGGTATGTGTGTGTGACATTAATAAATAATTGTAAAAATTAATATAGTTACATTTCTAAATAAAAATAGTAAAATCAGCTCTATGCTGCTCAGTGCTCCTGTAGCCTACCCCAGAGCGCCCCTATCGCGGCTGTAGACGGTAATGTTTTCTCTTGGTTCCACTTCACTGTTATCCAAGGAGACAGAACTATTTGCACTGTTTTTATCAGTGGGACAATTATACAATACAGTATACAACCTAGAAATAATTTAACAGGGTCTCTTGCAAGTCGCAGCAGCACGAATTATGTGCCCAGCTACATCTGATTCAAATATTATGCTAATTAACAGTGAGCGGTGGTTTCAGACATTACAGTGCTTCACTCGCACTGACTCTTATTCTGTCTGAAAG
>NC_081783.1:1574762-1592262 GCF_963082965.1 Carassius carassius | reverse complement strand
CTGACCCCAAATTACTGACCTGTAGTGTACATTGTTATTACAAAATATTTATATTTTAAAAACATAGCTTCTTTTTTACTTTTTATTCATCAAAGTATCCTAAAAAAGTATCACGTTCTGAAAAAATATTAAGCAGCAGAACTGTTTCCAGCTTTGATAATGAATCATCATATAAGAATGATTTCTAAAGGATCGTGTGATAAAGATCCTAAAAATTCAGCTTTGCATCACAGAAATAAATGATAATTTAAAGTATAATACATTTAAAAACAATTATTTTAAATTGTAATAATATATCACAATATTACTGTTTTTTCTGTATTTTTGATCAAATAAACGCAGGCTTGATGAGCAGAAGAAACTTCTTTCAAAAACATTAAAAATAGTAATGTTTCCAAACTTTTGGTCTGTACTGTATATATATATATATACCATGGTACATTTCCAAAAAACATTGTATTATTATACTTTTTTTGTATCACAGATTCTCGGAGGTACACTGGGGTTTCAAATAAATACCTTGGTATATTATTACATACTGTGGTATTTACGTAACACCCCAATAAATCTTCAAGAACGCTTGTGGGACTGAATGGCTACTATTTTCATATACTATGGTATTTGCATGTAATCCTAGACTACTTTACTACTATTACCATGATACCATACCCAAAAACACAACCCTTTTATACCGTATCTTGAGAAATACCATGGTATTACGTTTTTACCATATTCACTTAACCATGGAATGTACATAATACCCAATGTTTCTAGAAAAATACCACGGTATTACTATTTTACAATAAAAAAAATAAACAAAACAAAAAACCGTATTACCATTGTTCAATGCTTAAAAACATAGTAATGCAAAAGTACTTTTAAATATACCATGGTACTAAATTATGACCTTGTTCACATACCATGGCATTGTTTCTATAAAAAAATACCATAATATTACCATTGTACATTTCCAGAAAACCTAATATCACCATGGTACCATGCCTAAAAAATATTAGGAAGCTTTGTATAATATTCTTTCAGATGTTTCCTTTTCTGTCGGCACACACGCCATCTGAACATCAGATTTGTGCATGTGTTTCCAAATGTGTAGGAGTGTGTTTGTGTGTCTGGAAAAAGACGAGTCAGTGTCAGTGAGGCAGCAAAAAAACTCTCCATTGTTTCTTTGATTATGCCACATTTCCTCCACTTTTGCCCGTTGACCCTTTCATTGCTGCATGACGCCGAGCGTGATTCACTTTCCTTCTGCTGAATCACGTCTGGCTCTCTCAAAGAGCGCTCTCTTCCCTTCGTCCGTGACGTACTGGTGGCTCGTTTGGTGATTTAGTGCAAAGCGTGACCATCTGAGATCCTCAGATCTCCATCCACAGAGCGTGAATCAGTCTGTGCCCAAACCTAGCGAGCTGGTCTCCCCACGCAGATTTCACAACAGGTTCAGTTCAGTCACGCACATTAGCAACCGGTCCAACAGAGAACTGAATGGTTTGAAAGTGACTTATGTGTGAATTGTGCTATATATAATAAACACAACTCTTTTCATACACTGCATGTGTGACCCTGGAGCACAAAAACTGTCATAAGTAGCACATGTATATATTTGTAGCAATAGCCAACAATACATTGCATGGGTCAAAATTATAAATTTTTCTTCTATGCCAAAAATCATTAGGATATTAAATAAAGATCATGTTCCTTGAAGATATTTTGTAAGTTCCCTACCATAAATATATCAAAACTTAATTTTTTATTAATAATACACATGGCTGAGAACTTCATTTGGACAATTTTAAAGACTATTTGCATACTTTACTATAAGTTAGGAGTGGATCATTTTATTATTTGTTTGCCGTTCACGCAACAGTAATTTATTACTGTAATAATTTTCATTAGTAAGCATTGCTATCTGATAAGTCTTGTGCTCTTATGAATGTTTTAGCATGACTTTGTGAAAGAATTGAAGTAGCCTGGCTTCCTCCATGGCCTATATTTGCATATTTGCCACATTTCATTCTGTAACCTACTTGTTATACAGATCACTTCATTTTGCCATTAATTCTATCAATTCAAGATTTTTAGCTGCTAAAAAAAATACTAGTGTTCTAATCATTTTGGCCACCACTGTACATCGCAATTAATTTTTTTTTTATGGTTTGTGAAATTTTGTTTTAAAGGCAGCTCGCTAGGTTTTGAAGCAAAGCCGTTGTTGGGTCTCAAACGCGCTGAAGTCGTTTCTTCAGTCTGGTGAAGTCTTTGGCGGATCTCCACAGCCAGCTCTGCAGCTCTCTTAGTACCCAGAATCCCTCCACTTTCCGTGAGAAGTCATTCGACGCGGGACGAGACGACAACACAGGGGTCGCCAGCAAAGTGTGAACCTCCGCGGTCGACCCGCCGTACTGATAAAGCAGCGAGAGAGGAGCGAGTCCGGCGTGAGTGGACCGAGCAGCTCGACGATGCTGTAGAGACGTCGCTGAAAAGAGCACAGGCTGCTTTACGAATGTGTAGTTCGTGTTGAGTTTTAGGATCGGCTCTTCATCCACGCTCAACAGTCTTCTCCGTTTCCCCCATCTCTCCATTCCTTCCTCTTTCTCTCTCTCCTCTCTGGCAGCCCAGCTCACTCCTTCTTTTCTCCGTCCTCTCCTTCCTCTCTTCAGATCCGCCCGAGTCGTTCCCTCTCTGGCGGCCTGAGGCTCATAACTCCGCAGAGGAGCAGGGCTGTTCTGAAACTGTGAGGAGAGAAGTGGGGCGTATCCTTGAGCGGGCGTGGAGGGCGGGAGGCTGGGGTAGCCCAGGGCGTTCATCAGACCGGATATGGAGCCGAGCAGCCCGCTGAGGCCGGAGCAGAAGTGCATGAGTGAGCTCTGGAGATACGGACACAGGGTGGAGCGCGCCAGCTCCCTAACAGCACACAGGAGCACGCTGTACGCCCGCTGGTTCTGTGCCAGACGGGCGCCGTTCTCCAGCCCTCGCCACAGATCCACCCGCGTCGCAGCGCTGGGCACAGACAGAGAGGAGCTGTTGGGTCGTGGAGGAGAGAATCCAGGATCGCTGAACGGAGGCCCCAGATAGGACAGCTGAAGAAAAGACAACATATTAGAATTATTCATTTTTCATTTTATATTTCGGTGCATTCTGAAATACCCCCAGCAGTCCGTAATTATTGCATCTTTGTCGCCATCTCTGTTTGAAACCTGCAATTGCAGTTCTTTTGCAGAATTATTTTATTAACGCGGGTCGTGCTCCGGCATGGCTCTAGCGTGGATGAATCTAATGTTTCGAGGAGTACGTGTGGCACTGAACAAGTAAGCTACAAGTCTGACACTTTTGTTCTGACCAACTGAGGAAAAAAGCATTACAGTAAATTACGCTACAATGGTGATTAAATGTAACGATTGGTTAGTTCGCATCACATAAAAATGTGCAAATTATTATTACTGTTATACTTTGTTCTCAAATCGTTCATGTTAACAACATGTATGTAGTGTGTTTTAGTGTTACTTGTAGTAAAGTTACTCTAATTCTTACACCATTCGAATTTTAAATCAAGAAATAGTTTTAACCCAAAAAGCTAATTATTCTCTCTTCAAACTGATTGTCTTTAAAATTTTGTGTAATCCCACGTAGGCTATCTGTAATCAGATGCACATTTAAAACTGAAATATAATCTAATTTCAGTCACTTGTGTTTTATAAACACAATTTTTGGATTACAATCCGCCATCAAAATGATACACTTAATGAATCCAGCTGCTGTGAGAAAAGGCTATAAAGGAAGGCTACTTTTTTAACCAACAAAAGTAACCGACTGTAGTTTTAATCAAACACATCTGATTCAGATCATCAGCTCATTAGTGGTGACTCCAAGACCTGAAACGGGTCAGACAAAGGAGACATGCAAAATATGCAGCGTTTAGGGGTTAATGACCACTGTTCTAGTGCACTCTTAAAGGGACAGTTCACCCAGAAATAAAAACTCTGTCATCATTTACTCATCCTCCAATTGTTCCAAACCTGTATGAGTTTCTTTCTTCTGCTGAACCCCACCCCATATTGAAAACCAAAGTTCATATGATTTATTTTTGTAAGGAAAATGCTCTCTAGTGCAGGGTTTCTCAAATCTTGCCCTGGAGGTCCAATGTGCTGCCAACTTTAGCTCCAACCCTGATCAAAGTCACATGTCTGTGATTTTCTAATGATCCCAAAGACACTGATTGGCATTGATTAGCATGCTCAGGTGTGTTTGATTAGGGTTAGAGCTAAACTCTGCAGGAAAGTGGATCTCGAGGTCCAGATCTGAGGATCCCTGATCTAGAGTAAAATTTTGCAATTACTAGTTAACATCTCGCAAATGAGACATAAACTCAGAGATTTGAGTTATAAAGTCAGATTTTTCTTGAGATATAGGGTCTTGTAACTGTACGAAAATAGTCTTTTTTCCAATGAGTTAGAAATATATAACTTGTAATTGCGAGTTAATTTAATGCAATTCTGCGAGATGCAAACTTTGCAATTTTTATTTTTTATTTTTTAATTCAGTGGCAGAAACATGCCACTGAATTAAAAATTCTTTACTGATTGAGAATGTTCTTTTAAATAGTACATGCATCAGTCCTTTTGAGAAAGAAGCAGATTAGTTGATGCTGGTTCTTTGTATTTCTTTTGTTGGCCTGTTAGGGATAGTTCCACCCAAAAATGAGCATTCTGTCATCGTTTACTAACCCTCAAGTTGAGCCAAACCTGTATGACTTTGTTTTGTGGGACATGAAGAAGACACAATGGAAAATAAATAGTAACCAAAAAACGATTTACTTACCAACATGCTTCAGAACATCTTCTTTTATGTTCCACTGAAGAAATAAAGTCATACGGGTTTGAAACTTCATGATTTGATTTCAGGTTTTTGATTGGACTTGGCGTTTCATTCAAAGTGGAGGCACATGAGCGCAAGTTTTTAGGAGTTTAAGTTCAATAAATGATCAGAGAATTCTGGATGCATGACCAGAGAGAAGTCTGTCATTTAACTGGAAGATCCAGCTATGACATTTGAACTAAAAATCACGGTAAAACTTTAGTTTTTTGGACCAATTCTCACTATTAATTAGTTGCTTATTAACATGCATGTCACTAGCATATTGGTTGTTTATTTATAAAGCACATTAATGTCTTAATCTTTTTATCTTTTAATCCACCCCATGACTAATCTTAACAGCTACCTTACTATTAATAACCATCAAATTAGGAGTTTATCGAGGCTAAAGTCAAACCCCAAACTAAAGTGGGAGCAGCATCGGAGATGAGTTGTTCATTTCCATTGCATGCCAACTTTAAGTTAAATAAAAGCTATTTAAAATAAGGATAAGCCCTGATGTGTTCCTCCACAAAGATCTGTTTTCAATAGCAAGTAAACACATAAATACAGTGCATACAACTACTATCAAACAATGTACACAGGTATCTATACACCATACTAGACAAAAAGTAGGTGAGATACTTGTTTTCTAATATTCTTGAATCAGGAAGCATTTACATGACAAGTTGAATTACTAAAGATATTATGTCTTGTTTCCCAGAGGTGGAAAGTAACGAATTACATTTACTCGCGTTACTGTAATTGAGTAGCTTTTTTGTGTACTAATACTTTTTAAAGTAATTTTTTAAATCTGTAATTTTACTTTTACTTAAGTATATTTTGTTTAAAGTATTGTACTTCGCTACATTTTAAAACACATTAATTACTGAGTAAAAAAAAAAAAAAAAAATCGCTCCCTGGAAACTTCGTCAGAAAATAATGGGCAGGAGGGCACACTGGCGCTAAAATCACAAGAAAGATGCAGACGGTCAAAACAGGCGTTAGTGATGCAGACACCGCTGAAAACGAAACCCCGTCATATTCTGAAGTTGAACTCGAAGGAAATGAAGTGAACCCCTGGCCATATGTATGCTCTATTATGCAGTGTAAGCTGTACTTGCCTAGGAAGACCAAACTAGCAGCTTATAAAATCTCGACAAAACATCAACCCTGCGCAAGAATGTAGAGGTAAGCTAAATAATTGCATCGTTGCATTGGTGGTTAAAATGAAGCTTTGACATTTTAGCAAGAGGTTTTGCACAAATTAGCCAAAAAGACAGTGGTGAGGAGTGTGCTATATATATCGTCTGTGATAATATCATAATTTTTGTTTTAATGATATGCGCGCGCATTTATAGTGCGTTCTTTCACTGTGTGATTCAGTCTCCTAAAATGCATTTAGAATGATCACAAAATTGAAGATATAGGGGCAGAACAATTCACATATTTATATAATTTCATATATTAAATCAAAATCACACAAAGAATGCCATCGTTTCCTCCAAAAATCATCATGAATATATACATACATATATATATATATATATAACAGTTCAGTAAACAAGTTAATTAAGAGACTTGCGTTTTAGACACCATATTGCCTTTTTTAGCTCTATTTCTACAACAGAAAATAATTTCAAACACAGCCACCAAAGCACAGTTTTGCGTCTCTGAGCAACGTGACAGTGTTTCGTTCCTGAATGAATCAACCGTTTAAATGATTCGGTTCAATCGCAATGACTCACTTATTAACAGTGACAAGCTGACACATACTGGCCATTTTAATTTCACATTTAAAGTATCTTTTGATTTTTTTTTTATAATTAATTTCTTATCATTTCAAATGAGTATTCAACATTTTATGTCTTGTATATCAAAACATTATTCATGCATTTGTAACTGCAGGTTAAATGCATTCTTGTCCTGCACTAAACAGTGTAATACATCTAAATGCCACTTCCAATGAATCTTCTGCATTTCCTCTGCATTAAAAGATGAGTTTGTTGATACTAATTTGCCTGGTAACAGCCCAAATGTTTTATTATTCTAAATAACTGATTCCTTTAATTAAAAACAACTAGTTTGAGATTAATAGACCTATCCCAGGTGTGTCAAACTCAGTTCCTGGAGGGTTGTAGCCCTGCAGAGTTTAGTTCTAACCCTGCTCCAGCACACATATCATGTAGTTTTCAAATAAACCTAAATGATTAGATTAGCTGGATCAGGTGTGTTTAATTAGGGTTATATCTAAACTGTGCAGGACTGTGGCCCTCCAGGAACTGAGTTTGACACCCTTGGCCTGTCCCATTTTTGACTCCCTCCCACTGTTAAAATGTAATTAAGTAATTTTTACTCTGAGTAAATTTTAGATGAGCTACTTTTTACTTTTACTTGAGTAGATTTTTAGACTGGTACTTTTACTTGTACTTAAGTAAAATTTCATTAATGTAATGGTACTTTTACTTGAGTAGAATATTTTTGTACTCTTTCCACCTCTGTTGTTTCCTGAAAACATTATCCAAATAGATATCCAATAGATATTTATACTAGAAAACAAGACACAAATACTAAGGAAGTAAATCATTTTTTTGCAGTGTAATCAAAACTATATGCATTCAGGAGATAAAAACTCTGGGAAGGGCATTGACAGGAAAACATCAATAAACAAAAGCATCCCATTTATCGTCTCACACACACACACACACACACACACACACACACACACACACACACAGAGTGACTCACGTAAGTGTCTCTGATCTCCTTCAGCTGGTGGTCCAGGTATTTGGTCAGCTCGTATGTCCTCTCGATGGAGCTCCTCTCGTTGGACAGGATGAGCGTGCGGTCCAGCACCTGAGCGAACCCGACTGCAGCCGCCAACAACAGCAGCACCGCCACCTGATCGACTGAAAACATGGCGTTCACTGCATGCACAACTCAACATTTCATGTGCATGTCTCTTTTTTAGAGCGTTTCTGTTCACGCATTTCATGAGATGCATTAATAATGCTGTCATTTCTTAAAAATCCTCCACTGAGGACTGTGATATCGTTTGAGGAATAGCAGCAAGTGGAGAAAATCTGTCTGTAATCAGCTCTGGGTAAATGTTTGGCTTCTAAGCCTTCACACAAATTATGGCGTGTCATTTTAGTGAATTTTTGTAATATGGTGGTTTCAGCTGTAATTCTTTTGAGGTATTCAAAGGAAAATAGTTAGTGTTATGTTATGCTTTGATCGTAGAGGTTTAATTTCATGCAGCTTTATCTGGCACTGCTTCTGCGACCGCCTCTGTTTATAGAGAAGTTCTGCACAGGATTATTAAAGGGAATTATGTTCATATTGGGTCGTAAAAAGTTGTGCCTTACTTCAGTATTTTAATGCATTTTGTTAATTGTGAGCAATTCATTCATGCATTTTTAAAAAATGATGAAATTTGTTTAATCCAAATATCAAGTCCCCGCCCTACTTTTTTTGATAATCTCATTTCCTCAGATGTGTCACAATAAGGAAGAAAAGATCTGATGCTACTTGTGTTTCATCATGACTTTGAGAATCCATGAGCCCATTTTATGATCGCAATAAATACATTGACCCCAATTCTATTTGATTATACAAGCAACACTAAAATTTCGTAAATAACAAAAAAAATCATTTAAATAACAGCATTTTGAATTTGAGTTATTTTTGCAAAAAACTAACTATTTACATGATTCACTAATATTTGACAAACTGAAAGTGTCATACCTTTCCCTTTCATTTTTAATAATTTGACAGACAGCACTTTCTCTCTCTCTGTGTGTGTGTCTGTGTGTGTGTGTTTTCCTTTTTTTTTTTTGAGCTCAGGGGCATGAGTGTGTGTGTGTGGTCCTCTGCTCTAAGACGTGTTTTTGTTTTGGAGTGTGTGTGTGTGTGTGTGTGTTGTTTTGGATGATGTGTATATACATGCCTGTACACAGACCAGTGCATTTGTTACATTGGGTGTTGAGCGCGAGTGTGTGTGAATGCGTCCATCCAGAGACCCTTTTAGACCTGAAATCACACTGAGAAAATGTGAGCAAATGAGCACGAGCCTCTGAAGTGGTGAAAGGGTCACGCAGTGCTCCTATTATGAGCCTCGGGGAGTCATCCGGCACAAACACATCTCACATCGTGTCTCTGTTCCCTTTCTTTTTGTGTGTCATGCATTCAGAGAACATGGCAGAGATGTGTAATTACTTGTTTGAGGCATTGTGTTTTCAGCAGGTGTGAAATATGTGCGCCTCCTCCCCTACGCTTCCTCTTTTCATCTCTGTTCTTCTCCTCTTCTTGAACCTCTCATCCATTTTTCCTCAATCCTTTCTTCTCCCCGTTTTTTTTTTTATGGCTGTCACACATTGTTTTCTCCTCATATCCCCCCTGTCAAGTTTTCCAGGTTGTTTTTCACCTTCTCACACACACACCCAGGTTTCCTCCCTTTCTTTAAGTGGTTTATCTCTTTTTTGCCCCCCGGCCAAAATAACAACAGCTTATTAACCTCGATTAGCTCTGGCAGTTTTTCTTTTCAGAGCTGTTCCTTTCTTTTCTCTCTCTGATTCGCTCATTCTTCTTCTCATCTAAAACTCTTAGCTAAAGCACACACTGATCCTGACACACCTTTTCCTCAACACAAGTTCACGATGATCATCCAAGAAGTGGAAGAGTTTAGCAGTGCATCTTCAAAATCCTGATCCGACGCAACATTAAAACATCAGATCCGCTGAAATCTTCCATTAAAGTCGTAGAAACATTGACTGACATCTTATTCTTATTAGAACGGTCTTTTGTTCCAGTGCATAACTGGATAAGAGCACCCCGAGGAACGTTTTATTGCTCCAAGGTTTCTCTTTCAGAGCTCAGAAGACTCGGTTTTGGTTCATTAAAGCTTTAAGATCGTCTCAAATGCTTCTGCTACTATATTTCTGAAGAGAAATGGTAATAGACAACTGCAAACGTGTCGTATATAAATAAAGGTTGTTTACTGGCATCAATGGCTTTAACATCTCTCCATTTGATGAACAAAAATGTGGTTCTTAGATGTTTCACATGCTTTTATAAATGATTCCTTTTAAGAAAATGTACTGAAAAATCCTTAAAAGTGGTCAAAACTGCTCTTCTATGGATTTCACTGCAAAAAAAAAAAAAAAGTTTGAGAGCTTTAAAATAATGTTGATTTTTTTTTTTTTTAGTTCATATTGAGATCTCTGGATTTTGGTCCAGACTGATTTATTTTGATCATTTCTGAAAAAAAATTAAAATTAAAATGACAAATTTAAAAAAAGTTAAACTCTTTAATATTGAATTTTTTTGGGTCTGTGAAGAACCTTTAATATGCATAAATCCTTGTCATTGGACAAAAGATTCTTTAAATCTTCACACCAGTAATTGTTCGTTTGTGAACTGATCAAGTTCTTTGAGGAACCAAAAATGGTTCTTTAATGGCATCACCCAGTTTTTAAACATGTTCAGGCTCTTTTTCTCCGAAAACAACTGGAGAGGCAAATGCAACTGAATTTTTTTTTCTTTCTTATGAAAGTAGGCACCCCTCATTTTTTCCAAACAAATTTCAAAACAAATATTAATATTTAAAAATCCAAAGCCATTGGTTGAATGTCACCGGGCAGAAATCATAACTGTGACTGCTCAGAAAACTCACAGCACATCTTACATCTTTTTACAACATGTTCTTATCTTTCAGTTTGAGCAGAGATAAAAGTGGTGTTTCTTAGCAAACACAGATAATTAAACTCTGAAAGAATGTTCTCCTCTCTCGTTGCTTATTTGGATGTGAGCACAACAGCTCAAAAACAGAGCACTGGCATATTTACATAACCCCTGAAACAAGTCCCCCGCGACTTTATTGAATAACAGCGGCTTTCATTAGGACAGATCTGTGTGTGTGTGTGTGTGTGTGTGTCTCCTGCAGCTGGCAGCAATGATATGATGTCAAATCGGTATATCAGTCACTTGCTGTCTTTCTCTCCGCCTCACACACATGCACACGTAGACCCTCGCTTTCCGTCTTCTGACTGATTTGTTGCCTCTGTGTTAACACTAAACAGACGAGCCTCCGAGGCTCCAGTCAACAATACCAAGAATTCAGCATTATGGTGCAATATCATAAAACATGTTCCCTTCTATCACATCATATAAAGTTATATTGCCCATATGATGGGCTGGTCAGCACAAAGAGCCAGTCTTTCATATTCATGAGCGAGTGTGTGTGTGTGTTTGTGGAGGGGTCAGGGTCATGTTGTGTGTCTGTGTACAGTTAAAGTAGAGATTTATGTGCAGTCTGCACTCAATCAAACATGCATTCCTTCACTGACTAGACACACACACACACATGCATGGCACTAGATGGATGTTAGAATATAAATGCATCTTTAAACACATGAGGGACATCCGGCGATTGTTTCTAGATGCATCAGACCACGTCTAAGTGTCTCATTCATTCACACACTCCGTGATCTCTCTGTGGAAATTTAGTTTGAATTTTAAATGGATGGAAGTTGGCCTGAAATGTTGTGGGCTTTGCCAAAGACCTTCAGAACAAAGAAGGAATGGACAATAAAACCTGTGCTAGGAGAAAAATCCTCACTTTCCCTGAACTTTCTGTCTAGAAATGAAGGTTCTTTATTGGCTCTGATGGTTGGAAGAAGCTTTAACATTCATGAAATCTTTCCATTGCACTAAAGGTTCTTTACAAAATAGGTTTCGGAATGCGATAGAAGAACCATTTAAGTTCTCTAAAGAACCTTTCAACAAACAGATGCTAAAATAACCTTTTCTTTTTCTTAGTACATTTTAATAATCTAAAGAACCTTTTTTCCTCTTTGAAGAAGCTTTTGTGCAGCTGAAAGATTCTGTGGGTGTTAAAGGTTCTTCATGGATCCGTCAATGACAATTTTTAAGAGTTTTTTATTGGTAAATATTCTTTAGATAAGTAAAAAGGAAAATTCACTGAAAGGTTCTTTATTTTATTGATGGTTCCCACGAAGAAACAAATTATGGAATCTTTCAAATTCATGGAAAGGTTTTGTGCAAAAAAACCTGGAAAAAGTAGAAAAAGTTTCTTTATTATTAAATTACAAAACAACAACAACAACAATAATAATAAAAATATATATTTTAAGAACTGTTCAATGAAAGGTTCTTTAGGGAACCAGAAAATGTTCTTCTATAAAATGAAGATTCTTTATTGACAGGGATGGATTAAAATGTAACAATTTTCTTGATATTACACACTTAAACAAACAAACAAACAAATATCAAATTTTTACCCAGCGACTGGGTTTGTCCATACTTTAAACAACCCAACTTTTTTTAGAGTACACAAAGATTGTTTGTAGTATTATAAATGTTCTTTACATTTTTAAAATGTTCTTTTCATTACAAAAAATGTTTCTTTTAGGAACAGTTTACTGAAAGGTTCTTTAGGGAATTCTTTATTGACTGATGATTTCATGAAGAAACTTCTCACAAAAGATTGTTTAGAGCAGAAAATGTTCTTTAGATTATTAAATATATATATATATATATATATATATATATATATATATATATATAGTTATAAGTATTTTTAGGACCGTTCACTGAAATGTTCTTTATTTCATCAATGGTTCCTCGAGGAACCTTTAACAAATTCTGGAATTTGGAATATTCACACTAATAAAAAAACTATTCACTGTTCACAGAAAGGTTCTGCAGCAATAATAATAATTAAAAATAAAACTTTTGAAGCCTTCATTTGTAAGAGTTCACATACAGTTATCTTCTTCTCGTGCCTTTTTCATTTTTTTTCTGTTCAGTTCTGATGCACTATATCTTTTTTAAATGATCTCTTCCCTCCTCTTCTCTCTTGACTCAAGTTTCTCATTTAACATCGTCCGACTCTTGGAAATACATACGGCAGAATGAAGAGCAGTCCTATCTGCACGTCCAGTCTGGAAGATCAAGGAACTCAAACCGTTTGAGATGGAAAGCAAGAAAGAAAGAAAGAGAGAAGAGGGAGAACGAAAGGGGCTTGGTGAGGCGAGGGGCCATGTTAATTTGGGAAAAATGTAAACAGCATGTGTAACTGTTCAAACCGTGACCGACTCATTTTATATCATTCCCCTGTGCTCCCTCGCTCCTTTCTCTTTTAGAGGGAATCTGGGCTGCGTTAGCCCTCTTTCCTTTCCTCCATCACTCCATCCCTCTCTTTCTCCTTAAGCCCTGCACTTCCTAAAGCTCTTCATCCCTCCACCTCTCTCTCTCTTCTTCCCTAATCTGGCTCTCTTGTCCGCTTCTTCGTGTGAATTAAACTGCACATGCACAGGGCTCTGTGACATGATAATAGTTTGGGGCTTTTTTTCTGAATCCATCTGTGTGAGTTTGAGTGTATTTGCAGTTTGTGCTGTGTGTGATTGCTGTGATAGATGCGTGTGGGGCAAAATGAACTGTAACGGGGAAAGAGAATGTGTGTGTGTGTGTGTGAACAGACTGCTCTGCTGCTTTGTTTAGGCGTAAATCGCATCATTTCGTCACACACTCTTCCTCCTTTTCACAGACATGCATGGCTCCCTGAAGACAGGTGCTGTGTGTGTGTGTGTGTGTGTGTGTGTGTGTGTGTGTGTGTGTGCGTTTAGACCCTGACTAACTTGAATCATGTACATTCTCATATCAGTGTCTGTTAACAAGACAGGGGTGAGTTAGCTCTATGGAGTGAAGAAGAACTCGTCTTAGTGTGTGTGTGTGTGTGTGTGTGTGTGTTCATGTGAGGAGCAGATTTATCAAAATGTGCTCCGAAATGTAGTAAAAAAAAAAGCACTTTAAAAGGACATTTGAAAAAAATCTTGTATTTGAAAGGCTCATTAATAATGTGTTGCTTTCTGAAATCAACAGGTTTAACACTGATATTTACTGATATTTTAGGAAATGCTTTGTGCTTTGGACAGTGCTTTGTTATAAATGTATATTTTAGTGAGAAAATCTTTTATTTTTATTCATAGTAATTACATTTTAAACTGTTTTTAAGAACAACCTAAAACGTGCATTTGTCTCTTCTAACTCTTTGTCATGTAATATGTTCAACTCAATATGTTCAAATCTCATTACAAAGTATTAGTTTTAATACTTAAATATAGCTTATATCAGTCTCGCGCACGCGTATGCATATGCAAATAAAAATAATTAAGGAAGACTTTTAGGGTCAATATTTCAATCGATTATTAGACATGAAATGTTAAAGGCATCTAAACTAAACAAGAGCCGTTAACTCACTTTAACGAAACAGACTTGCTTTGCAGCACAGACTGCTATAGGCCTCTCAAACTCGAAGCAGTTTTTCAGAGAATTTCATAGATTTTATTTTGTCAACAGGTAATTTTTTATTTATTATTATTATTATTATTAATTTTTTATAGAATAGAAGTCAAACTATTCATAAGAGAACTAATGGCTGAATCACTAGCCCATATTTTCACATTGCAAACAAATTTACGCGCACATGCACAAAAACAGTAACAGCCTAATAAAAATAATAATAATAATAAACTATGAGTTAAAGCTCAGAGAAAAACTCGGAAATGTATATATAAATTATAAGCTGATAGAATAATGATGCTAATAATATTAATAATAATAAATTAATCAGAGTTAACTGTGAAAAGCCTTACCTTTCCAGCGAAGCATGTTCAGGTTCAGATCCGTTTCTTCTTTCTGAAGTCTGAAGAGTTCTGGATGAAATAAGACCGAGCCCGTTATTTTCGCGCGCGCTGTCCGGTGCTTTAATAAACTCTCCCAAAACTTCTTGATTAGCCTTTGCCTGGAGTTATAAATACAGAGAGGAGAATATGTGTAGAGTGAATTATAAAGAGAGAGTGTGTGATATCCAGGTATCCTCAGTGTGTCTGAGACTCAGTGAGTGATTTCTACACATGCACCTCTCTTTCTCTCTTTCTCTCTTTCTCCTCCTCTTCAGTGATTCACTGTTGATTCATCTCCTCTGAAGTGAAGGACCCTGCCACGAGACTCGGAAACCACAGAGCTGGGAGGAATTACACTTCTGACAGAGATTTCATCATTCCTCCAATTGTTTTCTCACCAAGTGCATGCCTTGTATTATTTTTTTCTCAGATTATGTGACTCAATTATAATTCGTCGTTGAGTAATTCATTCAGAACGGACCGTGTTTGGTGTGTGTGTGTGTGTGTGTGTGTGTGTTTGACCCAGTCTCTGCTCGTCTATGCGTCACTCCTCTGGTATTGCGTTTATTGACAGTGAGATTATTGAGGTTGTGTGTTTAACACATGCGTGGGTTTATTTCAGAGGCGTGCTGAGAGAATAAGAGCTTCATCTGACCGCGTGACATGAACAGAAGAGGAAGGATTAACACTGGGATTATTGCATAACTCTTCTGAGTCTGTGATGTTTGATTGATTGCTGTCAGATCAAGTTTGATCGGATGAATCGTGATGCTGGCGTCCTCTGCTGTTTAACAGCGGGACCTTCAGTCAAACCTGTCTATAACAGGCTGATAATAACTTTTAGATTATTATCCCTTTAACTGTATGCTTATATTGTTTTATTAAAAGCAGAAGCGAAAATCTAAAGTCGGGTTTATTTATTTAGTTTGCTATGGCGGGACAAAAAAATAAATAAAAAAACAAAATAAAAAATGTACATTAACACGATGTTAAAGATAATGCATGTACACACGAGAGACAATAAATGCAAACTTCAAATATTTTGAATTTAATGAATTATTATTTATATTAATAGTTTATATTAATAATAATATAGTAGTAATAATATTGTTTATATATGTTAATATAATGCAATTAATAATAATATGTTAACATGATAGCATTTTTTAAAACATGTTTTTAATAAGTTTATTTATTACGTTCGCCTATATTTATGATCATAATCATAATGTATGCATAATATTGTTATCTTCATATGGTTCTGTCTCTCACTTGCTATATAGACAATAAACACTGGCTTTATTTTCATATTATTATTATTATTGATATTTAATTACATATTTCATCCATATTATATTTAATATTAATAATATAATTGAAATCTTTTAAACATGTTTTAAGATATTTAAGTAATGTATATTTTTTCGTTATATAGGATCATAATATGGTTATAAATGCATTATATAACAGGTTCTCTTTATAGCCATGTATATAAAATAAACATAAACTAAACATTGTAATTGAATGCTTTTTTGGAAAAATGAATAAATATTCCATATTTTTCCACTGCGAGACAATTTAAAAAATCTAAGAAAAATAAAGTACATATACAGGAGAGATATACACATATACACTTTATTTTTAGATTCAAATATTCATTCAAATATTTAGAATTGAATTAATTAATAGTTACTATTTTACAGCCTATAATATAATGATATAACATTAACAATATTTCTATATAATAATACAATTATTAATAATATATCAATGGTAACATTTTAATCTTTTGTGTTTAATATATTAGTTTCATGTATTTTTATTTCGTTATATTTACGATCATGATATAATTATAATACATGCATAATGTGGTTCTCTTCGTAAATAGCCTAGCCATACAATAAGGACAGACAATAAATATGCAATAAATATTTTTTTATATAATTTGATATTTATTAATATATTTTAATGTTTAATATTAATAATAACATTTTAATATTTTAAACATGCGTTTTAACTCGTTATATTTACGGTAATAATATGGTTATAATATATGCATAACATAGCAGGTTATCTCTATAACCATAAATATTAAATGAACGTTATAGTAGCTATAATGTTTTTTTAAACCGTCTATAGATCGCTACAGTAGTAATTACACAAATAAAAACGTTTTGTCAATTCTACAGCCCAATTTTTTTTATATACATTTCTAAACTTCTTAGAAGTTTTTGTGTGCGTGTGTGTGTGTATCCGAATAAATACAAAAGAAAAAATATTGAAAACGTCTGGAAAACGTGCTCGTGACCCTTCAACACTTCTTCCGGTTGACAGTGTTCAGAACCCGGATGCTTGACGCGGGAAACCGGCGAATAGAAGAAGAGCTCGATCGTCGAAATTATATCTGTGTTTACGTTACATAAAACATCTTCACCTCCGGGGAACACCATTATTGTTATTTATAAAGTCGCTCTTCACCCGAAGTAAGTGTCAACAAAAGTATGTGTTGTTTCCTGGTAAAGTTAAAGGAGTCGCGTTCGCTGCACGTGCGGCGCTGTTTCAAACCCGACTGAACTCGTCTAGCACACTTAGCATCTCTTAGCATTTCTAGCTCTATTAAATCCACAACAATCCTCTCTGTAGTCCATCTTCACATCCCGTGGTGCTCAGGATGATGTTTGTGTGTTGCACAACTGTGGCGTTACTGTAAGAACCTGAAGACAGAGATGAGTGTGATTGGTGCCTGTGAAGCTCATACAGAAGTGAACGCGATGTTTGTTTACGCCTTTTTCTCGATGTTTGTTTATTCACAGAGATGGGAGACACTCTGGAGTTTAATGACATTCACACAGAGGTCAAGGGATCTTGGGTAGGTGATGCTCAACTTCACTCAAGTATAGAGCTCATTTTTACTACTACTACTACTACTACTA